>NW_006963967.1:0-2788 GCF_000164805.1 Carlito syrichta
CATGTGGTACATATACACGATGGAATACTACACAGCCATGAAAAAGAACAAAATCGTGAATTTCACAGCAACCTGGATGGAACTAGAGTCTATAATACTGAGTGACCTCTCACAGAAACAAAGATCCGAGTATTACATGTTCTCACTCATATAATGGGCCTTGAACATCCAATGCAATACTATAATAAAATGCCTGATGGTAGTGGGAAACTATGGGGCGGGAGGGAGATGGGATTAACAGTAGCAAATATCTATCTGGGGACAGGGAAACACCTCATATCAACAGGGTGCCTGAATGAAGCGTAATTAGATACCTAACCCTTAACTGTACCCCACAACATCATAATTTTTAAAAAAAACAAGAAAACAAAAGCAAAAACACTGGTATTCACTGGTATATAAAACTCTGTGAGGGATGTACAGGCACACATGTCAGAAATGTGTGTCATGTTCAAAACCATGAAATTGAAGGTCACACTGCCCTTAGTTGCCAAGACTGAGACTAGAAACCAGGTTTATCTGAATTTCAGTTTTATCGAGGAAAACATGAGTTAAGTTTTGCAACTTATCCAAACCTGCCCAACAGGGAAATCTAGGAACAATGATGCAAAGATAGGAAGCTATGAAATTATTTAAAAGACGGGGCTTAGGCCTGGCGTGGTGGCTCAGTCTGTAATCCCAGCACTTTGGGAGGACAAGGTGGGTGGATTGCCTGAGCCCATGGGTTCGAGACCTGTTCAGGCAAATTGGTTAGACCTCATCTCTACAAAAAAATAAATAAATAAATTAGCCAGGCATGATAGCACATGCCTGTAGTTCTGGATACTTGGAAGGCTGAGGCAGAAGGATCGCCGGAGCCCAGCAGGTCACAGCTGAGGTGGTTGTGAGTGTCCCATGGTATGCCATCCTTGATGACAGAGTGAGACTCTGACTGAAAAAAAAGGAGGTACTTTAAAATGCTATGCTGACATCACATTTTCAGTAATAACTGATTTCATAGAATTGTCATGGGTATAGATTTTTTTAAAGTGTCATGAAGGGTCATAAAACAACTTACCTAATAAACATTTTTGAGATCATACTATGGATCAGGCATTAGGCTCCAAAGGCAAAAAAGACATTGCTCTTAATCCCAAAGAGGAGAAAAGAGACAACTGAACTAACAAGAATGATGAGAAGAGTGATAAAAATAATTGTGCACAATGAAGACTGATTTTGCTTTCCATGTGTTCAAAGTTTTTTGTCTTTTAAAATCAGGGTTATTTAATTTAACTTAAGAGAGAGTAAAGGAGAGCTTAAAAAATGAAATATATCTCTGCTTTTTTCTAAAGCTCTCAGCACACATTTCACACCTGTTTGTTAAGTCCAGCTAAAGCAGCATTGAATTGACTTGTGAGTCAACAGTCAATATTCAGAAATTGTGCAAGCTGGATGTGAATACTTCTGACTAGAAGCCTGAAGACAGCCATCGTGGGCATATTTACACCTCAGAGATTGTCAAACACTGCAAATTGAAACTTTCTGTTCTTTTTGGGGGAAGAGCTGTTTTACCAGTGCATCACTGTTTCTAACACACAGATAAATCTAAAGTCAGACAACCACTGTTTTTTTCCTCTTGAAATGTACATATAAAGACTCCCTGAAAGATGATGACAAGCTTCCTACAAGTGGACTGTGAAGAAGTTGAATCTCATTTTGTTTGCAAATCTAGTGTTTGGATGAGTATTTTTTGGTTATGTAGGCCAAAATTTTCTGGGAGAATGGAGGGTAGGGGGCTTCTAGAACCAAATAATTTTATTCTCTTCAAATGAAAACATAGTTGACTGGATTAACCTGCTTTTGACTAAACTTTTCCAGGCAGTGGAGAGGAACTGTAAATAAACTTTTCTAAAGCAATAAAGATGGTCTCGTTTGCTTTAGTTTTTAACAAAAGACGGTCTCCTACTTCTGTTCTCTTTGACACAACACTGCCAATCATAGCAAGGATGTCCATCAATTGTCTCAAATGAGCAACAAGCACATCTAGTTGAGTTGTAGTTGAAACTTACCCTTGAGTAACTATGTAATGTTGATAAACATATGTAAAGTTACTTGGTGAATTATCAGCCTAGGCAAATAATTTATGGCTAAAAACCCCAAAGTAAATGCAACTAAAAAAAGTAGGACTTAATTAAACAAAAAACCTTCTGCACAGCAAAATAAATAATCAACAGAGAAAATAAGTAACCTACACAATGGGAGAAGGTGTTTCCAAACTATGCATCTGACAAAAGACTAATATCCAGAATCTACAAGGACTCAAATAAATTCACAAGAATAAGGCCAATAGCCCTACTAAAAAGTTGGCAAAGCACATGAACAGACAACATAAGATATACAAATACCCAACAAACATTTAAAAAATGCTCAATATCACTAATCACCAGGAAAATGCAAATCAAAACCCATAATGAAATGCAACCTTACACTAATCAGAATGGCTATTCTTTAAAAATCAGAAAACAGGAGATGCTGACACGGATGCAGAGAAAGGGTAATGCTTATGCAGTGTTACTGATCATATAAATTAGCAACCCTCTGTGGAAATCAGTATGAAGATTTCTCAGAGAACTAAAAGTAGATGTACCATTTGATCAAGCAATCCCACTGCTAGGTATCTACCGGAAGAAACAGAGTTCATTATATAAAAAAGACACCTGTACCTGCATGCTCATTGCAGCACAGTTCACAATGGCAAAGATGTGAAATCAACCTAAAAGTCCATCCCATCAACTAATCGGTGGATATA
>NW_006963968.1:0-812 GCF_000164805.1 Carlito syrichta
CAATTTGTATGCCCATTTGTATGCCCACTACAATTATACTGATGTACTAATAAAGCATGATAATTAATTAAAATAATTCATGTAAAGTGGCCACCAAATAATAGATGCTAAGTGTTTTTCCCCTGATATAGTTAAGTATTTATAGCCAGAAATCCCAATGTTAACTTCCAATAAGAAAGCTGAATTTTATAGTCTTTAGAACCAAAAGAAACTTGCCATAATTTACATATTAAGACATTAGTGACATCCGGTGGAAATGTAGGAGTTACCATACAGCATTATATAGCTGTTCTAATCTTTCAAGTATAGTAAATTTTAGACAAATTTTACATACTAAGCAACTAAATGAAAAAGTGAAGAAAAATGTCTTTCGGGATACCTACCTTATAATTTTTCTGTCTATATTCTAAAATATAGAGAGGTAGCCGGGCTCGGTGGCTCAGCCTGTAATCTCGCGCCTTTGGGAGGCTGAGGTGAGTGGATTGCCTGAGCCCGCTTTGAGACCCGCCTGGGCAGCGAGACCTCATCTCTACAATAAATCAAAAAATCAGCCGGGCGTGGTAGTGCATGCCTGTAATTCTGGCTACTCGGAAGGCTGAGGCAGAGGGATCGCCGGAGCCCAGCAGGTCGTGGCTGTAGTGGCCGGGAGCGGCCACTGAAGAAGCATTCATGTATTCTAATAGTAAACATTTTTACTATGCATGCGTACATAGCAACAATGATTAAAAATAGAAGTATGAATTTTTTAATGTTATTTAGATACTTTTATGTATTATATGTCAAAACCTCCCTTACCAAGCTTTCAGATCAAA
>NW_006963969.1:0-694 GCF_000164805.1 Carlito syrichta
CCTGCTGTCTCTGTACCAGCTTCTTCCTCACCATATTGTCCCCATGTGGTGACAGACACGACCACCAGCATCTGTGGATTTGTATTTTGCTGGCATAGCAACCCCAATAGAAAGAAAACAGCTGAAAGCTTTCGGGTTTCTGTCCCAGCCTGTTACACACCATTAAAGCATTTGCTGTAAAGGACATTACTGAGAAATTTGGTGACATCATAATGAGGCTTGACTGTTAAATATTAGTAACATATCGGTGCTAATTTCCTGATTTTGATGGTTATCTGGACTTTTTGTAGGCTTTGTTCTTATTGTAGGAAATAATTAATGTGGGGTAATGGCATCAGATAGGCAATCTATTCCACTCGGTCCAGGGGACAAAAGTTACTTGTATTCTACTTACAATTTGTATTTTCCATGGTCACTATTTCAAATTAAAATACATTACAATTATTAATTACGCCTGTGAATTCATCTGCTCCTGCTAGAGGTGGCTCTGTTCCAAGTGTTTCTCATCTCCACCGGCCCAACAGACCAGTCTACAGTGCTTTTCTCAAGATGTGAGAGGCCCATGAGAGCCATGAGAACTCTCAAGGTTAAGAAACAAAACATGAACTCATCTGTTTGTTTGCTTTTTCCTATTGGCCTAGTAAGACATGTAGTTAAACTCCAAGTGAAAGGGGCCTTTTAGTGGGACAAATTG
>NW_006963970.1:0-723 GCF_000164805.1 Carlito syrichta
GGTAGTCTTTCAATCCTTACACCTTTCTACCCTCCCTTGTTCTGTGGGCTCCAATATCTGTTTTTCCACTCGTTATGTACATGTGTTCATTTCATTTAGGTTTAACCTGTTGCTCTTTATTATTACTTATAATTTTGTTATCTTTACTATTTTAGTTAATTGTGTACTATGTGATCTGCGCTAGTAACATACACATTTAGGCTGTGATCTTCCTAACAGTACATTTTATTTGTGTTCAAGAGGTTCCTGCAAGTAGTCTGAAAAGTACCTTCGAATGCCAACAGCCTAACGGAATGGTTGAGCAGTGCAGAATAAAAGCCTCCAGGCAATTTCTTCCCTAAACATCAAGTGCTGCCTTGAAATTCAGAACCTCTTTAAATTAACGCTCAGCCATGCAGAAAATATGCGTAAGACATACTCATGTCCACCAATCAGGAAATACTCTTTTATAACCTTTCAACTTCAAAGTCTATCAATGAATGACTCATGGCAGAAGCTTGGAATATGTCACATAGGACATGGTTAGAGGTGATTCTATCATATAAGTGTCTTCGGTTTAGTTAGAAATAGTAGCTCATGAAGACGGACAGTGTGGCAGGCAGCATGCTTAGCACAGGCGTCCTCCTCCCACCCACCGTGAACATCATCAGCCTTACGTCATCAGCCACAGAAACTAGAAACTAGAAGTTTATTGCCACTTGACTATTCCATCATTTGAGGCTT
>NW_006963971.1:0-3560 GCF_000164805.1 Carlito syrichta
CTAAAATTTCTAACCCCAAAGCACTCTAGAAAAGGCTGACCCACCGGGACCAAGGCGAGATTAGGACTGCCAGGGGCTGCTGGAGGGGGCGATGTTAACTGCAGAAGGGATGCCTTGAGGACTTGGGAGACTTTTGTGTTTGTGTGTCTGTGTGTGTGTGTGTGTGTGTGTGTGTGTGTGTGTCTGTGTGTGTGTGTGTGTGTGTGTGTGTGAGAGAAACAACAATTTAGATTTTGCATGTGCAAACATAAAGGAAAAAAAGCACCAGCATGAAAAGAATAGGTCTTCTAAATTGTATCTGGGATATTTGCATTCAACTGTCTGCAAATGTGTTCTGACTTAGGTGTCCTGAAGAGATCATGCTTGTGGGACACACATCTGAACCTGGAGCTGGATTCGTTGTCAGGGCTATAATGAAACAAATAACCTCAGCACAAAACACTCTTTAACTTCTTTCTCTCCTTCCTAGGAAACAAGAGCTATTTTGTGTGCTCCTTGCCTACTCGGCTTACAACCCCGTGAGTATTTCCGGGCAGTGACAGCCCACAGGCCACACTCCCTCCCATGTTGTCAGGCGTGGGTGCTCATGGGATGTGTGGGCTTCCTTCACACTCAGTATTCGTAACCTGTCAGGATGGCCTAAGCGTGATCCGGCTCACTGATGTCACGGAAGCTCACGCTCGGGGAGGGTCTCTCACCCAGTTCTGATGCAGAAGGGGGTCAGGGTGACTCCTGGCTTCACCTGGACCAGCCCTCCCTACTCAGACCCAGGCCTGATGCCTGCCTCACGGTGGTGCCCCAAAGCCCTTGAGCCCGGCAGAGTTGCAGGAGGCCCCTCTCGCAGAAATACTGACTTGACGGGGAAGTCCTGACGGACGGTGTGTTTGCCATCACATTGAGTCTGGGTCCTGAAAGAGTCGAGTTTATCAGTAACTTGTCAGGGACCAAATTCCCCTTGGCCCGAACCCGTCAGAGGCTAGCAGACAGGAAGGGGGGCACAGAGATGATGCTCCCACTCAGTCCCACGCTCCAGATCCTTCCCAACAAGAGTGTCACTGAGTTATGTCCACAGTTTGCCTACACGGGGTCTGGACACAATGTCCTCCTGTGCCTGGCAGCCAGTGGTCATCCGAGGGTGCTGTGTGTTGCCGTCAGCCCACGTGCCAGCCCTCAGGGAGGTCCAGTCCTTTGTGCTGCCCTGAGCCTGGCACAGAGGATTCCCCACCTGGCACCTGGGGGGCCTCAATGGTCCTCGCCTGTGCCCTTTCCTTCCACATGAGCTTTGCATGCTGCCTGAGTCTCTCGGGGCTCCTTGTCAATTGACCTGTGCACGGCCGACTCGGGCCTGATGCACAGTGTAAGGAGACGGGGAGCAGTGATGGCACCCCAAAACCTCCAGAGCCCGTGACGGGCTGTTCCAGTGACCTTTGCTCTCCGGGTGAACATTGCTCTCCCAGGTGACCTGAGTTCTCTCAGCTGACATCTCACCTGGTGTGGCTCTTGCAGGAGGTGGGCTACTGCAGGGGCATGACCCACGTTGTGGCCATGCTCCTGTACTGCATGGGCGAAGAAGACGCCTTTTGGGCCCTTACACGCCTCATGGGCAACACAAAGCACGCACTGCACGGTAGGTGGACAGCTGCGCCAGGGCCTCTCCCGGCCAAAAAGGGGAACAGCCACACTGGCTGGCTGATGGAAAACACCCTGGAGGGGGCCACCCATCCCCAACTGGAGGATGTACCCTGCTGAGGGTCCCATAGGAGCCCAGGGCTGAACCACGACACCCACACCCGAGTCACACACTTCTCAACCCAATCAGCCAAGAGCATCACGGCCTCCCCGAGGCTGCCCTCTGTGGCCTAGATCACAACCTCTGGCTGACATCAACAGCTGACTCTTACCTTCCAGCTAGTCTTTCTGCCTCCCAGTCGGTCACCCTCTCAGCCACCTACACCCCTGCCTCAGCCAGAACAAGTCTAGATGGCCAGGTCGCCCCATCCTGTGCCCCTGGCCTGACCCTATATCCAGGAAATGGCCTTGCAACCCCCCCAGCCTCCCAACCTGGTCTCCACTCCCTTGGCCCTCACCGAGGGCCTCGACACAGGCCTGCCCTCCTGAAGCCTCAGTCGAGGATGCCCTGGGCAGCATGTCCAGGCAGGCTCAGGGATGGTCCTGACCCTTCTAGGACTGGGGCCACATGTTAGGCTACATGGACGGCGGGTGCTGGGGTGGAGGCATCGGGGTCTGGGGACCCTGCCGCTGCCAGCTTTTCCAGTGATAGCTCCTACCGCCAGGAGAAGGCGCTGATGTCCTGGGCGATGGGGGTTTCCCAGATTTCTATACGGAAGGCTGTCCCGGGGTCCAGAGGCTCCTCGACCATCAGGAGCAAGTTCTCAGAAGGGGTCTCCCACAGGTCACAAAGCACTTGGTGAGTGGACGGTCCCCTTAGCTCTTCCACAGTGGCCCATGGGTCAGGGAGAGGGGAGGCCAAAGCCCCTCATGGAGCTGAGGAGAAGCCAAGACCCAGCTAGGGCCTGGCCAGGGACCACGTGGAGTTCTCCAGGTGTTAAGACTTTGATTTCCGTGTCTTTCCTTGCAGGGGACAGTGGCTTTGGAACTGGGCTGAGTTCCTGTTTGGGGGGGGGGGCTGAGGAAAGGTTTCCATGCGTGTGCCTGCGAGGGCAGGTTTGGGGCATTGCCCAGCTCTGCCCTTTGGGAAAGAGTCTGTAGAGGGCCCAGGAATGAGGAGGCTTTTAGTGCAGCTCGAGGGCACTGAGCACATCTGCTCTCTCCATCAGGACAAGAAAGGCTTTTGCGTATGGATGGCGACCATGCCCTGGCTGATCAAGTGTTTTGCTGATGGGGTAAGGAGGCCCAGGAAGACACCTGGCCGGGGAACATCCTGCCCCAATAGTCCCAACTCCCCCAGCTCTCCCCACCCCCAGGAGGCTCCCCAGCTCTCCCCACCCGCAGGAGGCACGTGCACGTCCCTGCAGAAAATGTAAGACAGGTCCTGCCGATGAAAGGAGTCCCATGGCAGAGACCAGGCTTAGGCTCAGTGGCCAGGAGACATTCACCAGGGTCACCCCAGGGAAGCCCCGAGTCCTTGGGAAGCGTCTTTCTCTAGGAACTACATCCCTGCTGAGAGGAGACCAAACCATGAGGTCTGAACCCCAGCCAGAACCCAGAGCTCAGTTGAGCCAGGCCCAGTCCAGTCCTGCCATGGAGGGATGGCCCCTGTGCCCGGGACCTCTTACCTACATGAAAACAGACCCCATTTGAGGTGGCAAGGGCCTTTGTGCGACCCAGGCTTGTGGGGGGCTCTTCTCACGGAGAGGGGGCCCTGCTCAGGCCACTGGCCCCCAGCCTGGAAGGGCAAGGTCCTCCCATACCTGCTGTTCCCACAGACCCCTTTCCATCTAACGCTGCGGCTCTGGGACGTCTTCCTCCTTGAAGGCCAAAACGCGCTGGTCGCGATGGTATACGTGGCCTTCAAAACTCACAAAAGTAAGTCCCCATGTGCCTGAGGGTGCCCAGAAAAGCATACAGGACAGATGCCA
>NW_006963972.1:0-720 GCF_000164805.1 Carlito syrichta
GGTCTACCATTCTCATCTTTATGTCTGTGTGTATGCAGTGTTTACCTGTAACTTATATGTGAGAACATGCAATATTCAATTGCCTTTTTGGATTAATTTGCTTACATTACTGTAAGAATACAGTCTATAATACATATAATGTAAATGGATTATGTGGGATCCACACAGAGAAACAATGCAATTTCTTCATTCTGAAAATATTCTGTCTCTTATATAAAGACACAAACTCTAAGAGGAACATTTATTGCACATATTATAGTGCATTTATCACGCAGTAGACACTTTGTTGGAATGTAGAAATTACAAAAATAAAACAAAAATGGAAACAACCCCTAGACTTATAAACTATTCCAAGTATTCACTGAACAAATTGGCCAAGAAAACTCAATAAAATCAATGATGTTAATTATACAAAGTATAAAGAACATTAAAATGGTTTAATGATATTCTTTAGTTGTGAAGAAAAATAAAATAAACCAAAAGCATTAACTACTTACACTCATTATGAATTACATCTTCATAGTACTTTGAAACACCATTCAATTACATTTTTAAACATTCTTGAAATTGCTAAGCAGACTAAATAATGATCACTTTATGAACATAACCTTGCATAAATAACAGTCAAAAAAGAGGATGTCCATAGGAAGATTGGGAACTAGAATCCATTAGATACTAGCGTTACATTTCAATGTGAAGCAGATCAAACTGATTTACTTT
>NW_006963973.1:0-569 GCF_000164805.1 Carlito syrichta
ACATGGCAGAACTTCTCTCTACAATAAATAAAAAATTACTGGACATGGGAGTGTGCACCTGTAGTTCTGGCTACTTGGAAGGCTGAGGCAGAGGGATTGCCAGAGCAAGCAGGTCGACGCTAGAGTGGCCGTGAGCGTGCCACTGCACTCCAGCCTGGGCGACAGAATGAGACTACAACTCAAAAAACAAAAAAAAAAGCAAAAACTCAATTACAGTTGACACAATGTAGACCTAGGCATAATAGGATATCTAGAAAGTACAGGAACTGACAGAGTAGAACTTAGGATGAGAATGAGTCCAACATGAGGTAGAAGGTTGCCTTCACAAGTATCTATTACACTAGAATGGAAACATAGGGATAGCAAGGAATATTTGGAGCACCAAAAAGTTAAGCAGTTGATACTAACAAATCCACCAGTATCTGGTACAGCCCCGTATATCATGTAGGAGTTTTTAAGGGATTCCAGTCATTAATAAAACCAAAAGGGACTATACAGACAGTAAACAACAACAAACCCAAGCAATAGAAAGACTGAATAATAATACACCAAGACAAGTTCCAGTCATC
>NW_006963974.1:0-767 GCF_000164805.1 Carlito syrichta
TCGATTTGCTGGACATAAGACCATCCATACTGGAGAAAAATACTACAAATGTGGAGAATGTGGCAAAGCTTTTTGCTCTCATTCACGCCTTACTCGACATATGGCGATCCATACTGGGGAGAAGCCTAACAAATGTGCAGAATGTGGCAAACCCTTTTCCTCTAATGCAGCACTTGCTAGACATATGAAGATTCATATGAGAGAGAAACCTTACAAATGGCGATCCATACTGGGGAGAAGCCTTACAAATGTGCAGAATGTGGCAAACCCTTTTCCTCTAATGCAGCACTTCCTAGACATATGAAGATCCATACGAGAGAGAAATGTTACAAATGTGAAGAATGTGGCAAGGCCTTTTGCTTTCATAAACAATTATCGGTACATAAGACCATCCATATGAGAGAGAAAGGCTACAAATGTGAACACTGTGGCAAAGCCTTTCACTCTAAGACTGGATTTGCTGGTCATATGATCATTCATACTGGTGAGAAATGCCACAAATGTGAAGAATGTGGCAAAGCCTTTTACTCACGTTCAAAGCTTGCTCGACACATCAAGGTGCATACCAGGGAGAAGCCCTACAAATGTGAAGAATGTAGTAAAGTTGTTTGCTCTCATTTTTGACTTGTTGGACATAAGAGAATCCATACTGAGGAGAAGTCATACAAATGAGAAGAATGTGACAAAACCCTTTACCTCCTATTCAATACTTGGTTGACATATGAGTGTCTATCTATATATATATAGAAAACTTATAGACGGGAAGA
>NW_006963975.1:0-554 GCF_000164805.1 Carlito syrichta
CTTAAGATGAACTTGGTAATCCTAAAATTTCCAATTGTACATTGATTTGGAGAAGGGCCAAGGGTTTTGCAGTTACCAAATATTTAGTAGGAATTATTAAAATGTAACCAGTAAACATGGATTCCATGTCCTTAGAAAACATCTGGGCATCTGCATTTTTTTATACAGAGTATTGGAATCCACATAGACAGGGAAAATCAGGGCATCTTGCTGAGAAAGGAAAGGAAATCCTGTTCTTGGAGTTCTCAATCACCTAAATCTACAAGGTCTCTTGGTAAGGTTTAATCAGCAATTTGGGCTTCTATGTCGCCACATTTTTATTGTGTCTTTTGAAAAGGGAACCACGAATCTTGGGTTCCAATTCCACAAGAACTTTATGGGAGTCTTTCTCTTGATATCCAAGCACCTGGAATTCTAGGTCACCACGAAATGTCTCGTCGTCTTGCTGAGAATGAAGCAGGAATTTCAGTAAAGGGGGCCTCATATACAGAACACTGCACCACCTCTTGCGATGGAAGAATAAGGAATCTGGGTTACACGAGTTCCTCCATCCC
>NW_006963976.1:0-756 GCF_000164805.1 Carlito syrichta
CCTTTGCCATCTGCTCCTTCAGGATGTTTCCCATGACAGTGACAGCCTAGGTCAGGTGATCTTCTTGTGTGTCTGCATGGTGTCCATGTTTCTCTTTGATGACTCTGATCTCACTGCATCATAACCATCTGTTTGCTCACCTGTATCTCCCCTTTAAACCTGGAGTTCCCCAAGAGCTTGGGTTGCCCATGGTTTTCTTCTGTACATATTACACTTAGCACAGTATCCAACCTTTGGTTGCCACTGATCATTATTTGGTCAGTAAATGAATGAGACCTTGAGGAGATCTCTTAACCTCTCCGAGTCCTTTTTGGTGTTATTGTTAAATTAAGGATGGGCTGAAACAGAATGAATCGTAGCTGTGCTCCTGTAGCAGCCCACCTGGTTTTTCATTTTGCTTTGATGTCTACGTTGAGACAGTGGATTTTAATGTCTGCTCCGTACACCAAGGCTCTGTTTAACCTTCCATGGCTCACAAAGGGTTTTCTTATGTAATGTAGGTCTTGTTCCTGAATTAGGGAGCAGACTTCACCCAAGTGATGACAGCAAAGAAGCTCCTACTTTGTCTAAGTCTTCATTAAGCTCTTTCATGTGGTGAGGAAATGATTTGCACAAGTTACCTCAGGAATCGAGTTTGTTGTAATGAAGCAAAGGATGTGAGGAAATCAGAATCTTTCCTCAGCAGTGGTGCAGCAGTCTGGTTCCTGAGCTTTCCCAGTTGGAACAGCCTACAGTTAACATGCGATGTCCACAATC
>NW_006963977.1:0-746 GCF_000164805.1 Carlito syrichta
TGACTGGCTCCTCAGAAACATTGCAAGAGTAAATGGTAACATGCAAGTGATATAAAAATCTAAGAATTTAGACCTGTTAACAATTTAGCTGAGATGAAATGACCAAAATATCCACACAATTGTAAAAAATGTGATTTCACAGAATTCTTAGTATCACATCTCATATTTTTAAAGTGTTTCATCATAACTTTTCTTGAAATTGTCAAGCTGAGTAACACCGGTCACCCAGTTATTCCATAAATATATGAAGAGTTCACAAATTTGTCACTGAGAACCCAGAAACTGCCCTTGCTCTCAGGTATTTAATTTTTCATTCAATTCCCTGTGCAGTTAATATTTTTCCATTAAATATTTCCACAGTCAGCTTGTCTTGTTTTTAAACTGGCAAGAGCCTAGGTAATGTGGAACTCGTATTATAGAGGGCCTGCATGCAACAGACTGTATGATAGAAGATTATGTTACTCAGACTAACATTCAAATCCATAGCATTAATCTGTGGACATAACTCTTAAAGAAAAGTCAATACTACAATAAATCACAAAAACAGTAATAATAGAGCCATACAGTTTGCCAAATAACTAACTTTAAAGTATTATCAGTAGTACAAAAGAATGCTGCTACTGGTGAAGTTTTTGGAGAAACCATATTTTATTATTCCCATTGGTTAACAATTACGCACTCAATGTTTTGTGAAGGCAACAATACTTTCTATGAAGACTCAAACATATTTCCTGAAATAAAGACTA
>NW_006963978.1:0-603 GCF_000164805.1 Carlito syrichta
CAGCCTTGCAAGAGCCTGATGACCCAAGGCTGCAGTGGCCAGAAGCGAGCCACCACCCTCCAATGTGGGCGATGGAGTGAGACTCTGACTCAAAGATAAAATGAAAAAAGGAAACAAAGAAGAGCATCCATTTGTGTTTGAAGTTTTGATCATCGTGAACAGAAAGAGATAATTTGGAAAGGAGACCCCAGCCTTGGGCCTAGAGCAACTAAAAGATGGTGAATCGGCAGACAATTGGGCTGAGGCTTTGGGAGACTGAGGTGGGGGACTGCTGGAACCTGGGAGTTTGAGACTAGCCTGTGCCATATAACAAGGCTTCATCATTCCCCAGAACACAAACACTGGAGTTACACGTGGTGCTGCCCGCGGTCCCTGCTACACGGGATGCGGTGGGCTCCCTCCCAGGGCGTTCCTTTTCATCACCCCCGCTGACAGAATGTGCGAGTCCAGGCCAGGCACCATAGCTCACGTCCATCAGTCCTGCACCCTGGGAGGCCGAGGCAGGAGGCTGCCTGTGCCCAGGGTCGGGGACCAGCCTGGCGATTTGACAGACTTGGTCTTAGTCAAACATTCCCAAAATCGGATCTGTTGTGGTGGCCCCAA
>NW_006963979.1:0-760 GCF_000164805.1 Carlito syrichta
TAGGCAGCTGACTAGCTAGCTGACTTAACTCGCTGACTTAACAAGCTGCCAAGCTGACTTAACTAGCTGACTTAACCAGCTAGGTACCTAGCTAGCCAGCTAGCATAGCTAGCTGTCTTAAGTAACTAGCTACTGAGCTAGCTACCTAGCAAGCCAGCTGACTTAACAAGCTGGTTACCTGACATAGCTTGTTGACTTATATATCTGGCTTCCTATCTAGCCAGCTGACTTAACTAGCTGAAATAACTAGCTAGCAGACTACTAGCCATCTGACTTAACTAACTTTTAACTAGCTAACCAGCTGGATAGCCAACTGACTTAACGAGCTGACTTAACTAACTATACAGCTGGTTGCCAAGTGACTTAACTAGCTGACCTAACCAACAAGTAGCTGGCTAGACAGCTGCCTTAAATAGCTGGCTACCTATCTAGCCACCTGGCTGGCCAGCTGACTTACCTAACTGACTTTAGCTAGCAAACTGGCTAGCCAGCTCACTTAAATAGCTAAGTACCTACCTAGTCAGCAGCAAGCTTGCTGACTTAACTAGCTGACTTGAACAGCTAGCCTGCTTGCTAACCAGCTGACTTATCTAGCTAGCTACTTACCTAGCCAGCTGGCTAGTCAGCTGACTAAACTAGTTGACCTAACCAGCTACTCAGTTGACTCCCCTTTTGATTTAACTCACTGACATCAATAACTAGACAGGTAGCTATCTAGCTGACTTAACTAGCCAGCTACCTACATTGCCAGTTGGCTTGC
>NW_006963980.1:0-719 GCF_000164805.1 Carlito syrichta
CTTTCAGTTTCTCAACTGGCTTCGAGATTTACGTCTTCCCTTTCTCAGTTTGTGGCTTCCAATTCTGTTTGGAATCTGATCTATAATTTCATTGCTGTTGGTATAATTGTTCTTTTTCTGCTCTTTATCTTTCCAGTCATCATCCAACGTTTAAGGAAAGCAGTTCAACATAACTCTGATAATATTCATTTGGCAGTTCTTACTAATAAAACAAAAAATAAAGTCATCTATCAGCTGGTCACGTATGTCATACAGGCTAATATTTTGTGTCATCAGCTTACCATTCTTCATTCTCCCTATGTCCCCTCAAGTCTTTATGCTCTTGGTATTCAGTGATGGGTAAGATTCCAGCCACCTAGTATGAACCTAAGACAGGCATTCCCCGTGGGGAAGGGGAACGGGTCAATGACATGTAACAACTCTGGTGAGGCGAGAACAACCTAAGACAGAAGCCAAGATGTTTTGGTGGTTTGTTTTAATAAAAAAGGGAGAAAAGTTGGGAGCCAACATCTATAGCTACATGGCTGAGGCCTATAGAGGCCCATCTGGAAGATCACCTCTGACATAGGATATCAGGTATACCTATAATATTGGCGTGTGATTAGTGACCAGTGTGCATACATGGCAGTAAAACTTATAAGTAAATCTCTATACACCTGATGGAAAGAGTGCACAGCAGAATTATTTTTCTCTGTCTTTCTAAGTTTTAACTTCTTTCT
>NW_006963981.1:0-741 GCF_000164805.1 Carlito syrichta
CCATTTATTTTATACCCTGAGAATTTGCCAAAGTCCTTAATCAGTGTAAGGGTGTTTTTGATAGATTCTCTTGGGTTTTAAAGGTACACAGTCATGTCATCTTCAAATAGAGTTAACTTGACTTCCTCTTTTCCTATTTGGATACCCCTGATTGCCTTCTCTTCTCTGATTACTCTACCCAGGACTTCCAATACTATATTGCACAGGAGCGGAGAGAGTGGGCATCCTTGTCTTGTTCCAGTTTTCAGTGCAAATGGTTCTAATTTTTGTCCATTTAGGAGTATACTAGCTGTGGGTTTCTCGTAGATGGCTTTTACTATTTTGAGATATGTTCCCCATATGCCTAGATGTTCAAGGGTTTTTATCAAGAAGGGGTGCTGGATATTATCAAAATCTTTTTCTGCATCTAATGATATAATCATGTGGTTTTTGTTTTGACATCTGTTGATGTATTTAATTGCATTTATGATTTTACGAATGTTGAGCCAGCCTTGCGTCCCAGGGATGAAGACTACTTGGTCATGATGGATGATTTTTGAGATGTGCTGTTGAATCCGGTTTGCTAGGATCTTGTTGAGAATTTTAGCATCTATGTTCATCAAAGATATTGGCCTGTAGTTCCCTTTCTTTGTTGGATCTTTACCTGGCTTGATATCAATGTGATATTAACTTCATAAAATGATTTAAGGGAGAGTTCCATCTTTCTCAATTGCTTGGAATGCCTTGAATAGGATTGGTATC
>NW_006963982.1:0-783 GCF_000164805.1 Carlito syrichta
ATCTTGCATAACTACAGTACAACGAGACTGCTAGAATACTGAAACTGACACAATCCACCTGTCTTATCTAGAATGCACTAACTTTATGTGCACGTGTGTGTGTGTGTGTGTGCATTTACTTAGTTCTATGCACTTGCACACATGTGTCATCTCATGCAATCACTGTCATACTCAAGATTCAGGACACTTTTTAAATCCTTTTTTAGTCCCTGACACTCCTTTTTTTTCCTACCTTCCTCCCTAACTCTTGTCAAAAAATAATTTGTTGTTTATTTCTACAATTGTGTCATTTTAAGAATGTTATATAAAGAGAATCATACAGAGTATGTAACTTCTAGGGATTGTCCTTTTCTCACTTATCATAATTCCCTTAAGGTCTACCCAAGATGTTGTGTGTATCAAGAGAACATTGCTTTTTGTTTCTTACCTTCCCTGATACAGCTACACTGTACACAAATCAGACTACTCTGAAAATTTACATACAGGTTCATAAAAGATCTACTTGTTTTGCATCCTTGCCAGTATCTGGTGTTATTATTATTAATTTTAACCATTATGATTGGTGTTTGGTGGTATCCCGTTGTGGTTTTAATATGCTACTTAACTTTCTAAATCATATTAAACTACTCTGTTTGATTTTAAATATAGCAGATTTTTGTTTCATTTTTAGCTTTGCATTATCTCATTTGCCTATTAAAGGAATGTGAGCCATCTCTATTGGTTAATTTCAGAGCCCCCAAGTTCTGGTATTTAGTAGGTATTGCAACAAATAAGACTGTCTAA
>NW_006963983.1:0-699 GCF_000164805.1 Carlito syrichta
ATCATATAGCTAGTTTACTTAACTAGGTGACTTAACCAGCTAGCTCACTGACATATCTGGCTAACTTAACTATCTAGTTTCCTAGCTAGTCAGCTGACTTAAGTAGCTGAAAAATCCAGCTAGTCAGATGGCTGCCCATCTGAATTAACTAGTTTTTAACTAGCGAGTCAGCTGGCTTGACAACTGACTTAATATGCTGACATAACTAGCTACCCAGTTGGTTAGCCAGCTGAGTAAATTAGCTGACTTAACTAGCTGGCCAGCTGTAAAGCCAGCTGACTTAATTGCCTAGTTACCTACCTATCCAATAGCTTAGCCAGCTGACTTAACTAGCTGACTTAATGAAGTAATCAGCTGGCTAGCCATCAGACTTTACTAGTTATTTACCTAGCTAGACAACTGGATAGCCCGCTGACTTATCAAGCTGATATAAATAGATAGCCTAATGCCTAGCCAACTGAATTAAGTATCTAACTACCTACATAGCCCTCTGGTTTGCCAGCTGACTTAACAACCTAACTACCTAGCTAACCAGCTGGCCAGCGAGATGACTTAATTAGGTGAATTAACGAGCTTGCCAGTTGGCTAGTCAGCTGACTTAACTAGATACCTACCATCATAGGCAGCTGAGTAACCAGGTGATTTAACTAACTCACTTAACCAGCTAGCCAGCTGACTTAACTCACTGACATCACTAGC
>NW_006963984.1:0-493 GCF_000164805.1 Carlito syrichta
CAGTTCCTCTTGGGTGTTATTATGGAAGCCGGACTCACTGTCAGTGAGGAGGTCCCTGGTAGAGGTATAAGACAGGGAGGGTTTTTCCTCAATCTTCTCCTGGTATGTCATTTCTTTTAATTTAAATTTCTTTTGGGGGGCCCCAATACTTGCTCTGTCTCCTCCTCCATAAAAACCACACCACTTTTTAATTGGACAGCTGTATAGTAGATTTTCATGGTCCTTTCCGCTTTGTCTACTGAGGACTTCAATGATTTTTCTGCATATGTATAAAAAGAATAGATATCCGAGTTGCTAGACAAAGCCTTGTTTTCCTCCAGGTCCTGTGGTTGAGGGATAGCAAAGAATCCAGGACCAGACGTTTCTCGATGATAACCTATGAAAGAAAATTTCAAGTGTAAACTCCAATAGTGTATGGGAAGTCTACAAGCATTAAGATGGCCAGGAGAACGCCTTTGTATGGTGATATGTGTAATGGAAATGTATGCATGAG
>NW_006963985.1:0-455 GCF_000164805.1 Carlito syrichta
GGTATTATTCTGATTCAGAGTACCACTCTGTCACCCTGGCTGGAGTGCAGGGGCCTGCTCTCAGCCACCACACCCTCCACCAACTGGGCTCTAGCGGTTCTCCTGCAGTGGCCTCCCGAGTGGCTGGAATGAAAGGCTTGCACCACCAAGCTCGGAATATTTCTTCGGCTTCTTGTAGAGACAAGCTCTGGGAAAGATGCCTGGGCTGGTCTTGAACCTGGAGACACAGGATATCTTCTCTCCTCAGCCTCCAGAGCACAGGGATGACAGAGGTGAGCCCCTGCACCTGGCCTCCACACCCCTCTCGGGGTCCCAATGCGAGGTCCGCTCCCTATCAACAACCTGGGACCCTGGAAAGGGCTGCTGGTGTAACCTGCTAGGCCCTCCACTGAGGAAGAGACTGGCACATGGGCGTGTGTTCACCAGGGCTCCTACACTTCCTCCCTCCTTGTTCC
>NW_006963986.1:0-3360 GCF_000164805.1 Carlito syrichta
CAGTGGTGCATGCTCACTGCAGGGAAGCTGGACTGGAGGACAGTTGAAAAGTTTTGTTATTTTCTTGACAATTGCTTTACTCATCTCCAGCTGAAATCCTCACTGAATACAATGCGTATGCCATGTACTTTCCCCTAATTGTGACTTCATTAGTTCAGTCATGTGGCCTGCATACACTTACATGGATAAAAAATAAACATAAATGCACTCTCTTGAACAACCTGTTAACAGCATGACAGGGAGGTAAGGATGTACAGTGCTTTCAAAAGGGGTTTAGCATGGAGAATGCCACATGTGCTCTGGCCATGCTTATAACACAGTTACTACACACACAGTTGTGATGCCTTACACAACTCCAGCCTGAGATTATGTTGTATGATAAGGATGAAAAATTTGGTGACATTGAAGGATTCAGGATGTCAAGTGAAAAAAAAAAATTCTGACTGCCTTACATTTGAAAAAATATATACTGCCAGAGTCCAAAGGTAGCCTGGAAGAAGTGTATATTGAAGAAAGTTTTAACATCAATAGTTAGGCTTCTGTTGTTTACACACTGACCAGGGGTGAGATACAGAAATTGGAATCAAGATGATTATGACCATAACAGTGATGAAGATCATGTTGTTAGTGCTGTGGAAAAAGCCCCTGTGGTCAAGGTGGTGGAAACATATGATGAAATTATTGAAGGACTAGAGCAGCTTGCATTCGTGGCAGTTTTTAAAATAAAAGACAATAATTCGTGGCAGTTTTTAAAATAAAAGAAAGACTTCTAATGCAAAAGTCATTGTTACTGAGGCAAATGGCTCTGGAGGAAAGATTTATTGAAGTACCCAGCTCCTGTGAATGCTTCTTCATCTTTAGAAGATCTGTTTCCTGGTTCCTCAACTGCTTCTGATGTTTATCTCACCTAAAACAAAACACAGCTGACGGTCGTTACCTTTTAATCAAAGCCCAGCTTCATAGGTGGAGATGAAAATCACCATTGTTTGTCATCACTGTTGTCTCACAGCTGATGACAGTGTTCTGATAAAGTTACAGTGTGCTCAGTTATCTTGAACTAGTGCTATTTTACCATATTAATTGTATGATATGTTTTATACTTATGTGTGAATAAAAGTAATAAAATGATTGCTTATGGTCGCATGTAAATTCAGAGCCAGGAGTGACAGTGATGACATGCAGCCACAGCTTGTCCACACGGGTTGCTGAGACAGCATCTCCTCTGTTTTCTGAGTGTTCAACATACAAATCATTTGTTTTATACACAAAATTATTTTTAAATATCCTGTAGGCCAGGTTTGATGGCTGAGCCTGGAGGGCCAATGGCTCAGCAATTTGGAAGGCCAAGGCGAGTGGTTTGTCTGAGCACATGGGTTTGAGACAAGCCCAGGCAACTTGGCAAGACCTCGTCACTACAACAAATAAAAAAATAGCAGGGCATTGTAGGGCTTGCCTGTGGTTCTGGCTACCTGAAAGTCTGAGGCAGAAGGATCACTGCAGTCCCTCAGCTCGATGCTGAGGTGGCCTTGAGTGTGCCACTTCACTCTAGCCTGGGCAACAGAGTGAGATTCCAACTCAAAAATTAAAAAATTAAAATATCCTATAAAATGGCCTTTAAGCTATGTGCATAAGGCATATATAAAAAATAAATAAATCTTGCATTTATATGTGAATCCTATCACAAAGATCTCTCATTATGTATATGCAAATATTCCAAAAGAAAAAAAAATGGAAATTTGAAGCATTTCTGCTTGCAAACATTTGGACAAGAGACACCCATTACTATATGTAGTAATAATTTATCCAACAGGGACACAACCAGTATATGTGACCACTGGAAATAGAACATCACAAACACTCCATGAGTCGTACTCATTCCCCCATCCAAAATCACTGCCCTCTTCTCCAGTGTTAGAAAGATATTCTACCTTCTGAATTCATTTTGCTTGTTTTTAAACTTTGCTTGCATGTAATCAAACAGAATGTACAGTTTTAAGTTAGTCTAGTTTAATTTTTTTGCAAGTTCTATGCACTTTTTATGTGACTGCAATCATTATTATTATTTTTTTGAGTCAGAGTATCATTCTGTTGCCCAGGCTGGGGTGGATTTGCATGATCACAGCCTCGACCTGCTGGGCTCAGGTGATCCTTCTGTCTCAGTCTTCCAAGTAGCAGGGACTGCAGGTGTGTGCCACCATGACCAGATAATGTTATTTCTATTGTAGAAACAAGGTTTCACCAAACTGCCTAGGATGCCGCAAATGTAATTAATTTTATAGAGAAATCCTTTATTTTAAAAAAATCTCGTTTTATGTATTCTTTTTATTATTGATGCCCATTTCGGTTGTTTCCAGTTTGGAGAAATATCGAATAATGCTGCTTTGAACACTCTGCATGATGACAACTAGCAGGCATTTCTATTGCAGATATACCTGAGAGTGGACAGTTGGGTCATAGAGTGTGTTTGTGTTCATCTTTAGGACACACCACCGAGGAGTTTAGGAAGGTGTTTGTAACAGTTTACATCCACAACATAGCAGTGTGAGAAAGTTTCAGTTACGTGACATGCTCTCCACCAATTCATTTTGCAGTTATTTTTATCACACTGTAGGTTTAATGTGCATTTTCCTGATGAGTAAGGATGTGAAGAAATTTTTCATATGCTTTATGGTCATTTGCTTATATTCATATGAAATTCCTAATCAAATGATTGACCATTTTTCTAGTGAATTATCTGTTTTTTAATCAATTTCTGAAAATTTTTCTAGTGAATTATCTGTTTTTTTAATCAATTTCTGAAAATTAGTTACATATCCTAGATGTGAGGCTTTCACCAAACATATTCCTCCACACTTGTTTCTTGCATTTACTCTCTTGAATATTGATTTGATGAAAAGTTCTTAATTTGAATAAGGTTCATTTATCATTTTTTCTTCTTTTAACAGTTCATTCACTTTTTTTCCTAAGAAATCTTTTCCTGTGTTAAGGTGAAAATGCATTTTTATATGATTGTCTGTGAAAATTGTTTTAAATGTTCACTTTTTTTTTTGAGTTGGAGTCTCACTCTGTAGCCCAGGCTGGAGTGCAGTTGCATACTAACGGCTACCTCGGCATCGACCTGCAGGTCACCAGCGATCCTTCTGCCTCAGCCTTGCAAGTACCAGAATTACAGGCATGTCCTAGCACGATTGGCCAATTTTGTGTTTATTGTGAAGATGAGGTGTCACCGAGTTGCGTGGGCTGGTCTCGAGTCCATGGTCTCAGGCAATGCACTTGCCTTGACCTCCCAAATGGCTGGGATTACAGGCTGAGCCAATGAGAACAATCTAAATGTTCACATTTAGACTTAAAACACATCTG
>NW_006963987.1:0-496 GCF_000164805.1 Carlito syrichta
CTAACTAGTGGGCCAACTCATCAGTCAAAAATTTGACCCAGCTAACTAGTTAGCTGTCTAATCGGTCAACTTGTTAAGCCAGCTAACACGTCGGCCATGTAGCCAGTCAATGTGGTAAACCAGCTAGCTAGTCTGTTGACTCATCAGCCAACAAGTTGTTACCTAGCTAACTCATTAACCAACTAGTTAAGTCAACTAATTTACTCGTTTATCAACTATTTAAAATACTTAGCTAACTCATTAACCAACTCGTTAAATCAGTTAGCTATCTCGTTAGCTAACACGTTAAGTCAGCTAACTATGCTTGATAAACAGCTAGCTACCTAAGTCAGCTAGTTAAGTCAGCTAGCTCACTACTTAGCTAAATATTTAAGTCAGCTACTTAAGTCTGCTACCTGACTAGGTAGCTAATAAGTTAATTAGCTAGTTATTCAGTGGTTTAAATAGTTAGCTAACATTTTAATTCAGGTAGTTAAGTCAGCTAGCTAACTGGTTA
>NW_006963988.1:0-508 GCF_000164805.1 Carlito syrichta
CTGCACTTTCTTGATTGCTATAGTTAAGATTTGAAATTAGGAAACCTTAGCCCTCCAGCTTTGTTATTTTTCAAGATTGCTTCTGCTATTCTAGATGTGCATTTCATTATACATTTTAGGTTTCCAGTTGTCTGTTTTTATGTAAAATTACACTTGCATAACTCTCATGCTTCTGGCAAAGATTCATTTTCCTGCAGACACCCTTGTGACAGCTACCACTCCACATCTACCCCAACTATACCTACCAAACAGACACTCTTTGCCCACACCTTTAGTGACTGGGCCAGGCCCGTGATCAAACAGACAGTGAGAACAGGCAAGGCATAGATGGAAGGGCAAGTTTAGATCAGGTGACAGAACACGACGGCCCATGGGCCCCATCCAGCTCGCATCCTGTTTTTGAAAATAAGAGTTTAATAGACACACAGTTACTCTCATTCGTGCATGCATTGTCTATGGCAGTTTTTGCACCACGAGGACAGAACTGTGCTTTTCTGACAGGGACTCA
>NW_006963989.1:0-732 GCF_000164805.1 Carlito syrichta
GCCAAGACGAGGTCTCACCCCATGTCCCAGGCTGGTGTCAAACGCGTAGGCTCAGGCCATTCAGTCACCTGCACATCTGAAGGACCAGGATGCCTGTCTGAGCCCCTGAAACAGGCCTGTGATTGTGGTGGTGGTGGTTGGTATTAATCTGAATTGGAGTCCCACTCTGTTGCCAAGGATGGAGCACAGGGGCCCACTTTCAGCCACCACACCCTCCACCGGATGGGCTCTGGTGATCCTCCAGCAGCAGCCTCCCGAGGGCCCAGAACAAAAGGCTTGAACCACCAAGCTCGAATCATATTTTTTGATTTCTTGTAGAGACGTGGTCTGGGTAAGGTGCCCAGGCTGGTCTCGAACAGTACAGCTCAGGCCATTTTCTCGCCTCAGCCTTCAGATCACTGGAATGAGAGCTGTGAGCCCCTGCACCAAGCCTCCACACACCTCTTGGGGTCCCACACAGATGACATGGGATCCCGGAGAGAGTGGCTGGTTTAGCCCACTGGACACTCCACTGAGGGAGTGCTTGGAGCATGGGCATGTATCTGCCGGGGCTCCTACACTTCCTACCACCTTGTTACTCAGGGTGGACCCTCTTGCTTCTCCCATGGCCACCTCAGGGAAAGGAAGGGAATGACTCTCAAACCTTCAGGGGGGGCAGGGATGGCTGGGCGACTCATGCATGTCTCTTCTGCTTTTGGGGAGTTCAAGACAGAAAGATGTCTGGAGCCCGGG
>NW_006963990.1:0-782 GCF_000164805.1 Carlito syrichta
TCAACCCGCGGACTCACTCAATCCACTCACCTCAGCCTCCCAAAGGCGCTGCATTACAGGCTGAGCCACGGAGTCCTGCTCATATGAATGCCTTATTGTAATTTCCAGGTCTCAGAAGAATGTTGTTAACTTAATGGTTATTTCATTAAATCTGTAGATTGACTAAAAGGCTACTTTTTACATTAAAAGATGTAAGTAAAGTAATGGAACAAGCATGTCAAATTGTCACTCATGACATCAGCCTCAGAACTTTGGCATCATAATGGGAGGGGCCTTGACTACTGAGTAATCCTTAGTCTTCAAGCGTTTGTTTACAGTGCTCTGCCAAATTCCCAAGAAGTGAAGAAAACCATGTGTTCACACCTATCCAAAATCTTCTCCAGGGATAAGTGACCATTCAAGAATCCACTAAACGAGGTAGTCGTTTTTTTTGTAAAGCCGTATTTATTGAGGGAACATAGAACTCCCACACTGGGAATGGACAAGAGGGGGTTGCCCATGAGGTAGTCTTTTATTATTACGGTCACAGAATCCTGTTGGAGCTTGGTTATAGCACAACCACGTACTATTATAGCACTTTCTTTAGATTAGGAACTTTTGAATGTTTTTAATATTGTGTAACAGCCTTTTAGTCGATTACCTAACAGGATTTGAACATCGCATTAGCTAAGATCATCATCAACTTTCCAGAATTTTCAATTGTCTAAATTTTTTATACTAATGAGGATCCCAAATACTTACTACTTTGTAATCTCCATGTTATTTTGGTTTATGTATAATGG
>NW_006963991.1:0-754 GCF_000164805.1 Carlito syrichta
CAGAACTTTAAGATCAGAACATGGAATTATCCTCATCTGTAACAAACATAGAAAGAAGACTCAGAAAGAAAGAAAAAAGCCTACAAGTTATTTTTGATTATATCAAGAGGCTGAACCAATACCTGATAAGTATCACAGAAGAAAAAGGAAATGGAGAAAAACTTGGAGTAAGTATTGCAGGAGGTAATGCAAGAAAACTTTCCCCATCTCACCCGAGATGTGACCAACCAATCACTAGGGATACAGAGAACCCCATAAGACATGAAATGAAAAGACCAACTCCTAGACACATAGTAACTCACCTACAAAAATAGGCACAAAAGAAAAATTCTAAAGGCAACAAAAGACAAAGATCAGACTAGCTACTGGAGAAAAATCAGGATAGCAGCAGACCTATTGGTAGAATCACTACAAGCAAGATGGGAATGGAGCCTTATTTTCAAAGTCCTCAAAGAAAAACATTTTCAACCAAGAATCTCCTATCCAGACAAGCTTAGCATCATCCATGATGAAGAATTAAAATTCTTCCCAGACATCCAATCCCTTGGTGATTATGCAGCTTCCAGCCCAGCTCTACAGGAGAAACTTTAAAAGGTATTAAGCACAGAAGAAATTTAAAAAAAGAATGATCACGCACATCCCAGGAGAACAGCAGAACACAGTATCAACATAGAATACAGTGCAACAAGAAACTTGAACACACACATTTATATTATCCTCAAGGAAAAATGAAACCAGCAAAAAAAAAAAAAAA
>NW_006963992.1:0-1273 GCF_000164805.1 Carlito syrichta
TTTCTTGTTTGTCCCATAGCAGACACCCTGGGAATTTTTTGGATTGAGGACTCGTACAACAAAAATTCTTTATGTTTCCTTAGTCAGAGCCCGAGTAGTGTCCTGTATAAGAGGACTATCTTTCCCTAGATTCCTATTTCAAAACCCTGATTCTTTTTAGCCCGTAGTAAGACGTCATGTAGATTTTTAGATAGAGGAACAGTGGAACACAGGTTTCTTCTTTTTTCTTAGCAAGAGGCCATGTAGTTTCCTGTATATGTGGACTGCTATTACCCACATTCATGCCTCGAATCCCTGATTCTTCTTTAACTGTCAGCAAGATGCCATGTAGATTTTCAGTACTGAGGACTCGTATAACCCAGATTCCTTATTTTTAGCAACAGCTGTGCAGTTGCCTGTATATGAGTACTCCCTTTAGCAGATACATGCGTTGAAACCCTGAGGCTTGTTTAGACCCTAGGAAGACGCCGAGTAATTTTTTGGGGATTGAGAACACATGTCACCCAGATTCCTCATTCTTGCTTCGGAAAAGTCCGTGCAGATGACTGTATATGAATATTTCATTTCCCCAGATTATGCTTCAAATACCCAAATTCGTATTTAGCCCTTAGCAAGACCCCCTGAAGTTTTTTTTGGCGGGAATTTTGCCCACGTGTACACCAGATTCCTCATTCTTCCTTAGCAATAGACAGTGCAGTTTCCTGTATATGAGGGCTCCCATTTTCCAGATTCCTACTCCCAAAACCTGATTGGTGGTTATCCCTTAGCAAGATGCTAAGGTTATCCCTTAGTAGATTTTTGGGATGGATGACTCGTGTAAACAAGGTTCCTTATTCTTCCATAGCAACTGGTGGTCTAGTGTTCTGTTTATGAGGACTCCTATTGCTGAAATTCCTGCTTCATTCTCAGCAAGACGTCGAGGCATTTGGTGGTGAACTAGAATTCCCGTTTCTCGGATATCAAGAGAAACACTCCCATAAAATTCTTGTGGAATTGGTACCCAAGATTCCTGGTTCCCTTTTCAAAAGACACACTAAAATTGTGGGGACATAGAAGCCTAGATTGCTGATTGAACCTTATCAAGAAACCTTGTAGACAGGCGATTGAGAACTCCAATAACCGGATTCCGTTTCCGTTCTCAGCAATATGCCCTGATTTTCCCTGTCTATGTGGATTCCAAAACTCTGTATACAAAAATGCAGATGCCCAGATGTTTCCTAGGGACGTGGAATCCATGATTCGTGGTTACATTTACTAATTCGTACTAAATCTT
>NW_006963993.1:0-3750 GCF_000164805.1 Carlito syrichta
GAAACACCATCACAGATATACCAGATTTAATACGCCTTACCAGATTTCTAAGTATCTTTAATCCAGTCAGGGTTGATACATTAAATTAACCATCATGCCTTACTACTATAATGACTCGTAACCTTTACCTACTCGAGTAGAATAGGTGTGTGACTAAACATACTAAACACTGCAGTAGAAGGGACAAGCTATGAAAGTATGCAAGGTAAAAATTATTTGAAAAGTATTCACTGAGTTTCAAATCTAGCTACTTGTATCCCTATATGAATCAGCTGCTATTATTTCTATAAGTAATCTACACTAATTCCTTAATATCAATTACTAATCCTGAATATTTTTGTCGTGAAAGTCTAAAATTAATGCATATATAGAAAATATTTAACTAAAACTCTTATGACAAAAGCTATACCTCTATATTTTAAATGTTAGACATAAAAATAAAATTTAACTGCAGAAATAAAAAGTGCCATACTTTCAGCACCTAGAAACAGCCACTATTTAGTATGTTAGTCACTATGCTACACCTCCTTATTTATATAGGTATATTTTATCTGATTCATATAGGCAAATTTGTATTCTGTTCATTCAATTTAATATTATGTTATAAGCAATTTTCAGGCTTACCATAAATATTGCTATTAGCAGTGGCAAAATAGTATGTCATATGTGTGTGTGTATATATATATATATATATATATATATATATATATACATAACTTACTTAAACATGTCCATGATTTCAAACCCAGGTTTCTGTATTATTATCAATTAGAGCTCAGCATATAGGTCTTAGTTCAATTTCAGATTATTTCCTGAGGATAGATTTCTGGAAGTCAAAGTAGAGTGTCAAAAATAATTATTAATATTTTTTAGCTTCTTAATTCATATTTCCAAATAGCTTTGCACAGTATTTGGTAACAGAAATTAAGGAATACTCAGGGTAGAGTTGCAGTTTTATCTTCAAAGTTAAAACTAAAAGTGTTTTGTTTAATTGGGGGTCTATTTTTCATTCCTTCCCATTTCCAAATTCCCACGGTCCTCCTCTGGGTTTTGTCTCTACATGAAAGGCACCACTTTTGCAAAAGCTGAAACATAGAGGGGTTTTTCATCTTCAGTGCACAGGGAATAAGCATAAAACACCTGGCCTGAAACAGAGACACCAGCAAGCAGGGTACTAATACTGACTCTAAAGCCCACCAGCTAATACTGGGAACTAGTAGATTTGGGAGGGCAAAAAAGAAGGAAAGTCAAGAGAGAATCTCTGCAGCATATGGTTTTTAGTATATCCCTGTTTACTGGTGCCTGTGGGTAGGCAGTTTCTGAGAGGCCTGAGCAAAGGCCACATGGGGGACCATTTTCTAGCCTGTCCATGTGTCTTGGCCATTAGTGGAATATTCCCTCCAATACTGAAGATGCTTCTCTCCTGGATTTCCTTCAGTTCAGCATTAATCTAGCATTCTTTTCATAAAGTATCTTAAGAACATTTCCTGGGAAAGGGAGGAAGAATAATTAGTCAGTTTGTTATTGTTCCTTGGCAAGTGTGTTATCTGAATACATATGATGCAAAAGTCATTCTTATGTGTCATAACTTTTGTTCTCTTTCCTTCAGTGAGACAGGAATTGTTCGAGAAGAGAATTAGACTCTTTCTTTATGCCTAGATTCATCCAAAAGAAAAGCCTTCTAAAATGTAAATATTTGGTTACACTTCTCATGCCAACAGTAGAATGATTCAGATGATGCTTATCCCTCAACCAAAGAAAAGACAGATGATAATGATGCGGGTGTTCACTCTCAGATATCTAAGAATGGGGAAGCTCATGGGATCTTGGAGCCCTCCAGTCCAACAACCTCAGGTAACAAAAAGGGAAATGAAGGCTCTAGAAGTGACTCACCTCTGGTCATCCAGAAATGTGTCAAACCTGGGAAGGGAGAAAAACAGCAAACCAGGAACAATGCTAGACATGCTGCACATGATCCCTTTAGTCTTATATCATTCATCTATTATTATTTTCTCAATTACAGTAGGAAACAATGAGAATCAGAGAAAGGATATGGTATTCCCAGTAAATATTTATGATGAAAATTTATTGTGGCTTCATTTAACACTCTTACTTCCACTTCCTTCTCACAATTCAAAGCAAGATGCTATAACCTATTATAAATGTACTGTTATGTAAGACTTAGACAATTATCAAAAAGTTATAAAAAAAGTAGCTAATTATTACAAGGCAGTATGAGAAATACCACAAATTTCTACAGGTAGCACAGGAAAGGAATGCAGAAAGCAGATTTGGGAGGGAAAAAAGAAGGGAAGTCAAAAGAGAATCTCTGAAGCATGTGTCTCTCAGTATATCCCTGTTTACTGGTGCCTGTGGTTAGGCAGCTTCTGGGAGGTCTGAGGAGAGGGTCATGTGGGAGGCCATCTTCTGGCCTGTCCATGTGTCTTGGCCTTTAGTGGGGTCTTCCCTCCAATATTGAAGATACTTCTCTCCTGGATTTCCTTCAATGAGTGAGGGATCTGGCATATCATTGTCTGAATACGACGATCTGGTGAGTTTCCATTTATTGATACTACAGACCTGAGTGTTCATTTCCTGAGGAAAGAGTTCAGATAAGACAAATGGAAGTTTCAAGTTTTAAAACCAACAGGCTTACTTTATGTTTATTAAAACAAAACAAAACATAATATCAGCTCTCTAGGGCAATAGGGCCAATTTCACATGCAACAAAGAAGAGTTAGGATTTATAGTTAAGAAGTAGAGTGGGAGTCAGGGGATGGAAAATTACTTAGAGGTAGACTACTTCTTTGCTAAAGTAGTCCAACAGAATTTTTTTCTGAAGGCAAGCCAGTGTGATAAGATATCAAGGGAGATCAAATCAAGAGTAGGGGATTTTTGCTATCCAAAGTCTGCAGAATTCTTGCTAAAACTGAAACAGGTGGACCAAGGTCAGAGTCCAAAATCAGGCTTATTTGAAGGAGGATTCAGAGAAGCCTGACTAGAGCTAGATCAAAGAGACAGTCTTTTTCAGAAGAAAAGCTGACATTTTTGGGGGGTCGCCAAGAGACAAACGGCTTCTCCATCTTTAGTCCAGCATTATTTTTGCCTGCTACTTCTTAGCATCTTGCCTGTTGGAGAAGAATGAACATGTATGAGAATGAATATAGGGCACTAAGAAATGCCATCTTGGGAACAAAGTTTGACTTTTCCACTTGGAGGATCAGTGACATATGGCAGTTGCAGCCCTGGGAAGCCTTACCATGGTCTGACTAGGTGTCTCAGTCAAATAGAGGAGGCCACCATCTAACCAGAATTTGGTGTGTGGTCAGAAGTGGTGCTTCAGATACCAAGTCCCTTCAATGCAGAGTGACTTCCATTTTGGACAGTGAAAGATATCATTCTATAAACATCATAAGACATAGAGAAGAAACAAAGGACTCCTGGCTGTTCAGTGACTTTCTTTCAATCTCACCTGTGAGACAGGGCCAGTTGCTTGGAGATCTGATCCCAGTGTAATTTTCTTTGCCATGGCCCACTTTGTACTGATTACAGTCATCATGTACACTGAGTGACTGTAGAATGCAAAGGATCAGGGCCACATTTATGTGCATAACTTATAAACTCCTGTGCTTAGCACATTATTTACAATGCTTAGGAAGTTGTGAATGAGTGTTGAAATTTTGAATGAGTTAAACATACAGGGAGGGGTATGGAGGGACTTTGAGGAATGGAGCTCCCTTCAGGGGAGTG
>NW_006963994.1:0-486 GCF_000164805.1 Carlito syrichta
GCCTGTGGTTCCAGCCACTCGGGGAGCTGATGCGTTTGATCACCTGAGCACAGCAGTTGGAGTCTGCGGTGACCATGAGAATGCTTCTGCACTCCTCCCTGGGCAACAGAGTGGGAGTCCGACTTTACATAATAATGATAATCACCACCACCTGAGCCTGGGCCACCACCACTAACCATGGCACCCATGTGAGGATTCACCCTCAAGGATGGGAGAGTAAAAGACATTTTCTCCCTGTCGTTCATGGGAGGTTACAAAGGTGGCCACTGGGTACATCTGTCCTGTGACTGCAATCACGTGTACCAGAAGGCCTGCCTCCACCCTCCACACTCATGCCCCACAGCAAAGATATGTGTGAGCTCACAGAACAGACGGCCTCAAGCTTACGCGGCCCTCAGGCACAGAGCAACCAGCTGAGACTCCAGATTCCACCATGCCTGACTTGATTTTGGGAACCTCTCACTGAGATGAAGGTCTGACCATGTC
>NW_006963995.1:0-2854 GCF_000164805.1 Carlito syrichta
TTTGTATTAGTTTCAAGTTTGTGCTGTCCTATAGAATGGTGGTGGGGAGTGGGTCTCAGGGAGTACATAACACAATAAGCAAACATTTTAATTTGAAAGTAGTTTCTGATTTCTATAGGAGTGCCCCATCCTTACTTTATTCCAATTTCAAAAACTACAAGAGAGGACAAAGCTTCCCATTCACTGTGTGATTTCAAAATAGAACAAATCCAGAGCCCAGATCAGGGAAGAATAGAGGATTGAGGAAACGTCAGAAGGGAAAGCCTCTCCCCCGACACTGAATAACATAATTAGAAAAGAAAAACAAGGTATCTATCACAAATGTGAAAAATCCAACAGAGGTTCTCAGGCAATTTCAAGTGTATCAAAGACATAACTCCTGAAAAATCAGACCTTGGTGACCAAACAATAGAAGTCACCAAGGATTGTCCCAAGAATATGACAAGAATTAGGGAATGGGGAAAAGAGTGAATAAGACTCAAGAAAGACAAGATGCAACACTGAAAGGATATATAAGATAAATTTTGGCAATAAAAATATTCATCCAGGAAATAAATAACAAGATGATAGGCATGAAAAATCAGAATGAATCTAGCTGTAGAAAGAATCTCAGAACTTTAAGAGCAGAACATGGAATTATCCTGATCTGTAACAAACATAGAAAGAAGACTCAGAAAGAAAGAAAAAAGCTTACAAGTTATTTGTGATTATATCAAGAGGCTGAACCAATGCCTGATAAGTATCACAGAAGAAAAAGGAAATGGAGAAAAACTTGGAGTAAGTATTGCAGGAGGTAATCCAAGAAAACTTTCCCCATCTCACCCAAGATGTGACCAACCAATCACTAGGGATACAGAGAACCCCATAAGACATGAAATGAAAAGACCAACTCCTAGACACATAGTAATTCACCTACAAAAAATAGGCACAAACGAAAAATTCTAAAGGCAACAAAAGACAAAGATCAGACTAGCTACTGGAGAAAAATCAGGATAGCAGCAGACCTATTGGTAGAATCACTACAAGCAAGATGGGAATGGAGCCTTATTTTCAAAGTCCTCAAAGAAAAACAATTTCAACCAAGAATCTCCTATCCAGACAAGCTTAGCATCATCCGTGATGGAGAATTAAAATTCTTCCCAGACATCCAATCCCTTGGTGATTATGCAGCTTCCAGTCCAGCTCTACAGGAGAAACTTTAAAAGGTATTAAGCACAGAAGAAATAAAAAAAAAGAATGAACACACACATCCCAGGAGAACAGCAGAGCACAGTATCAACAAAGAATACAGTGCAACAAGAAACTTGAACACACACATTTATATTAACCTCAAAGGAAAAATGAAACAAGCAAAAAAAAAGACTTTATAAGAACTTCATGACAGGGAGAAACAATCAGATTTAAATAATCAGCCAGAATATGAATGGACTAAATATACCATTGAAAAGACACAGAAGAGCAAACTGGATAAGGAACTATGTCCCAATTATTTGCTGCATCCAGGAGACTCGCGTCAACACAAGGGATGCACATGGACTCAAAGTTAAAGAATAGAAAACTTTTTCCAAGTATATGAATCACAAAAGAAGGCAGGAGTTGTGATCTTATCTTACTATTAGAAAAAACACCCTAAGTTATTAAATATTTTAAAATGTGCCAAAGGACACTACATATGAAAAAAGTCTCAATCTATCAACAAGACTTATCCATCCTAATCATATAGACACCCAACACAGGAGGGCCAGAATTTATACAGCAAATATTAAATAACTAAAAAAATTGACTTTAACACTATTATAGCTGGGGACTTATACACCACCAGCAATCTAGATAAATCATAGAGGCAAAAGAAAATTAACAAGGAGATCCAGAACCTAGACATGATACTCTACCAAACATATTTAATAGATACCTACAGATTATTCCACCCAACAACCATTGAATATACATTTTACTCATCACCACATGGAACATAGTCCAAGATTGATCACATTTTTGGCCATAACACAAGCATAAACAAATTCCATAAGATTGAAATCTTGCCATGTACATTCTCAGACTACAGTGGAAAAAAATAAATATCAACACCAACAAAAAGCTCCCAAACCCACGAGGACATGAACACTAAACATCATGATGCTGAGCAACTGCTGTGTCAACACTCAAATCAAAGCAGAAATTGAAAACTCGTGGAAAAAAATGAAAATGAAGAAACATCTTACCAAAACCTCTTGGATGTCATGAAATCAGTTCTCAGAGGGGAATTTATTTCTCTATGAACACATCAATAAAATGGAAAGATCACAGCTAGAGAACCTAACAAATCAACTAAGGGATCTGGAAAGACAACACCACCAAAACTCCAACTTTATTTTATTTTATTTTATTTTTTTGAGTTGGAGTCTCACTTTTTCGCCCAGACTGGAGTGCAGTGGCCGCTCCCAGCCACTGCAGCCTCGACTGCTGGGCTCCGGCGATCCTTCCGCCTCAGCCTTCCAAGTAGCCGAAATTACATGCATGCGCTACCATGCCCGACTGATTTTTTTTTTTTTGATTTATTGTAGAGATGAGGTCTCACTGCCCAGGTGGGTCTCCAACCCGCGGGGTCAGGCAATCCACTCACCTCAGCCTCCCAAAGGCGCGGGATTACAAGCTGAGCCACCAAGCCCAGCTCAAAACTTTAACTTTAGAAGGAGAATCCAAATCACCAAATGAGAGCCCAAATACGGGACATAGAAGACAACGTTATCATAGAAAACGTCAGCAAAGGAAAATGCTGGTTCTTTTAAAAAAAATAAACAAGATTGATGAACCTCTAGACAGATTGACCAAGAATAAAGAGAGCAAAAGTCCA
>NW_006963996.1:0-712 GCF_000164805.1 Carlito syrichta
CCCAAAAGACGGTGGATCGACAGACAATCGGGCTTTGAATTTGGGAGACTGAGGTGGGGAACTTCTGCAGGCCGAGAGTTCAAGACCAGCCTGAGTCAAGGAGCAAGACCTCATCACTCCCCAGAACGCAAGCACTAGAGTCACCCATGGTGGTGTATGCAATCCCAGATACACGGGATGCGGTGTCCTCCATCCCAGGGTGTGCCTTTGCATCGCCCCCACTGACAGCACATGTGAGTACAGGCTGGGTACCATGGTTCATGGTTGTCAGCCCTGAGCCCTTGGAGGCTGAGGTGGGAGGCTGCCTGACTCCCCAGTTTCAGAGACCAGCCCGGGCAGCTTGGCCAGACTTCATCTCAGAGAGAGGGCCCCAAAATCGAGTCAGGCGTTGTGGTCCCTAGAGTCCAAGCTGCTCAGGGTCCAAGAGGGTGGACCGCCTCAGTCCCACAGGTCGAGGCCCCAGAAGCCATGATCGTGCCAACCCATGATCCCCAGCCCAGTCCATGGAGATGCTGGCGACAAAAAAAACACCACCAACATGTGTCACCTCAGGCGCCAATGGTTCCCCAGGGAAAGGTCCGCCTGGTTGTTGATGATGGAGTGATTGGGAGAGGAAGTGGCCCTTCCCCCACCCAAGGAGGCAAACCAGGCAACCAGAACCTGTGCTGGCCACAGCATTGCCAGAACTTCTATGATCGCTCTATGCATGATG
>NW_006963997.1:0-794 GCF_000164805.1 Carlito syrichta
TGTACTGGACTTTCAGAGTTAGAATTCCTGCCCCAGAGTAGTGCCTGGGAGCATTATTTAGGTAAAGGATCCTGTCTCTCTCCTTTTAAGTTTTCTTAATTTTTATTTTTTAATAAATATTTGTGTATATGAGATAAATATAGATAGCAAAATAGTTACTATAGTGAAGCAGATTAACATATCCATCCTCTCTATAGTTACATTTGTGTGAGTGGCATGGATGGCTAAAATCTACTTATGTATTTTATTTTAGATTTGGGGTATACATGCATATTCTTTACATGGAAATAGTATGTAAATCTATTTATTTAACACAAATCCTAATACAAGAAAATAAAATTTTATCAACTATAGTCCCCATGTTGGACATTAGATCTCTAGATTTGTACATCCTAGATGTGTGCTACTTTGTATCCTCTGACCTTTATCTCCCCATTTGAATCTGGTAACCACTACTTTATTCTATTTCAATATATTTGATTTTTTAAAAGATTCCACATATGAATATTTTTCTTTCTTTCTCTCTCTCTCTCTCTCTCTCTCTCTCTTTCTTTCTTACTTTATTTTTTTTATTTTTATTTTTTGAGTCAGAGTCTCACTCTTTTGCCCAGGCTGGAGTACAGTGGCATGTTTATGGCCATTGCAGTCTCAACTTGCTAGGCTAGGAGATTCACCTCAGCCTTCCAAGTAGTTGGAAATATAGGCATGCACCATCATGCCTGGCTAGCTTTTTGAATTATCGTGGAGATGAGGTCTTGCAAGTTGCCCAGACTGGTCTCAAACCTGTGGGTTCA
>NW_006963998.1:0-784 GCF_000164805.1 Carlito syrichta
ATTTCTTTACCTATACCACTGAGATAATGATAATACCAAGATCTCCTCTTCCAACGAACAGGAAAAATAAGATCATAAATGTAAATACTTTGAAAATTCAGTAGCAATAAAGAATTGTAAATTGATAGCAGGAGTACTATTTTAGATAATTAAGGTTGAGAGTAGAAAAATCTTATAAGTGTGCTACAAAGCTAGAAACAGATTTTTCAATTAAGAAATATTTGAGTCATACTTGACGCTGGGTAAATTAATGAATCTTTCTGAACTACAGTTTTCTCATGTGTAAAATGAAGAAGGATATCCCACAAAACTCTGATGAAGAGATAACACCAATAAGAAGCATTTTTATTCTAAAAATACTTCACAGGCATAGAGAGATCACTACCATCACTATTTCCATCCCAGTGTCACATGATTACCATCACTGCATCATCCTCATAATCATCAACATCAATTTAAAATATTTATGGAAAAGTCTGATGAATTTTACAGTGATAAATCTATTCTAATTTAAAAATAATTGCCAATATCATATTTAAAGCAATTAAAATTTTCAAGGTATGTCACCACAAATCTTTTATATTTCACTTTATTCTATTTTATTTTATTTTAGAGTTGTGAAGTACAAGTGAGGATTTGTTGCATAAGTAGGCTTCTAGCTGGCCCTCACACTCCTGACAGTGGACCGGGCATCCACTGTATTGCCATGTGCCCTCTCTGTCCTCCCTCCTCCTCTTTCCCATAGCAGTGACCAGTGACCTGCTCCTACCCTTGTGCTAATGTG
>NW_006963999.1:0-3175 GCF_000164805.1 Carlito syrichta
TGGGACACGCTGTTTATTTGCTAGTAAATTTTAATTTAAACTTACAGATATGCAATCCCTACTCCAAAGTTTCCCCTACCTATCTGAAGGAAATATAAAATCACATTTCCCATGTATTTTAAACCAATGTCTATTTTTCAAAGTGTATTTCCACTGAATCCCCGAGGATTTTCTCTACCGAACACATAATGGTGTACTCTGCAACAATGACTCAGATTAATCTGATACTTTTTATCCACAAGCCTTGAAAATCATGCACACACACAAAAAGAGACCATTGGGAGCCTTATGTTTATAAACCAAAATATCATGGAGATTTATAAGGAAGTATTTGGGCTCCTCATTCATATAAAAATTGAAATAATTGAAAATTCTAGAAAACAGACTTTGATGTTAGTGAAGCAATGATCAAATCCTGAAAGACAAACGGCTCATAGGCTGGAAAATAATATGACAAACATCCAGAAGTGTCTAAACCAAAGAAAGTGATGAAATATTATTAGCTTGTGCTATGATCAAACTCCAACAAGTCTCTGTGACCATAGTAATAAAAGACTACATCGTGGGGAAACCCCTCAGCGACCTCCCACTGTGGGAGTTCTTGTGTCCTCTCAATAACTTCTGCTTGGAAAAAAAAGACTACATTGCCCAGTGGATTCTTGAATGGCCACTTACCCCTGGAGACGTTTTTGGATAGGTGTGAACACCTTCCTTCCTTCAATTCTTGGGAATGAAATTCCATCATGTCTTCCACTTTTCTCAGAGCACTGTACAAAAATCCTTGAAACTCAAGGCTTGCTCAGTAGTCAAGGTCCCCCCATTATGATGTCAACGTTCTGAGGCTGATGTCATGAATGGCAATCTGACATGCTTGTTTTCCTGACTTTGCTTACATCTTTTAATTGAAAAATTAGCCGTTTAGGCAAACGAGGGATACAGGGAAAAAACCAGTAAGTTAACATCATTCTTCTCAGACCTGGAAATTACAATAATGAATTCATATGAAATTTAAAACAATGACGAGGAGCCTAAAGAATCCTTCTCAAAAGATATAAAGCAGGAATTATCACTTTCCACAATTGAACCTTTAGTATAAGTTTACAATAATCAAAACAGCCTGGTATTGGTACTGCAAAAAGGTCCATCGGAAATGGGTCAGGTCAGAGAGTGAAATCCTCAAATTCTCACCCAACTCATCTTTGAAAGAACCTCCAGGACCCACTGGTGAATGAACATCATGTTGCTGGGAAAAGTCTGACTACATGAACAAGATTCAAACAGGACCCCTAACTATCACCATACACATTAACTCTAAATGGATCAAAGACCGAAACGTAAAAACCAAATTATAATCATCATAGAAACAGAGGAGACACCTTTATGAAAACTGGAACCGGGAGCTACTCTCTTCAGATCCCTCAATACCCATACCTTAAAAAGAATGTTAGACAAGTGGGATCGTACCAAATGAATTAACTTCGGCAAAATACAAGAAACCATCAAAATAGTATGCAGACAGCACCAGAATGGGAAAAACTATTCTCCAGCTATGTATCTGACAAAGTCATCACATCTATGAGCTACAAGAAAATCAAACACTCAGAAAAAAACAAAAACAATCCCGTTAAAAAGTGGGAAAAATACATGATTGCACACTTCTCATACAAGAGATGTGGGAAGCCAGGAGACACATGAAAACATGCTCAGCCTCACTCATTATCTAAGAAATGCAAAGGAAAACCACACTGAACTACCACTTAACCCCTGTAAGAATGGCCTTCATTAATAACACAAACAATAGCAGATGCTGGAAAAGATTTGGGGGCAAAAATGCTTCTACACTGCAAGAGGACCGAAAAGTACAGCGACATCTCTGGAAATCAGTGTGGCAGTTTCTAAAGGGACAAGAAATTGACTTACCATGTGACCCTGTAATTCCCCTGTAGGGAATAAACTTGGAGCACTCAGATCTTTTACAAAAAGTTATCTGCACAAGCATGTTTACTGCAGCTCTAATCACATTTGAAAAAAACATGATACCAACCATGTTGCACTTCAAAGCTGGAATGGATAAAATAAATGTGGAACATACACAAAATGGAATGTTATGCATCCATGAAAAGTGACAAGTATAAGGATTTTGCAGAAAGCTTGATGGATATGAACTAGGTCATTCTCAGTGAATTATCACGGAAACAAAGAATAGAGTTCCATATGTTCTCCATCATGAGCTGAACTTATCAATTAGTGTGCTAGAAGAAAGTGATTGGCAGTAGTACAAAACTGTTTTGGGGTAGGGGTGGGATTGGCTGTGGAGTTATATTGTTAAGGGAGGGAGGGGAAAACCTCACCATCCAGGGACCCTGCATAATCACTGTTTCAAAATCGAACTCTGAATTGTATCCCATATTGTGCAAAAATTAAAATAAAATAAATACATAAATAAAAGCTGTAAAAGGTGCAACGGACTTTATTTGTTTTCTTCTATTTTTTTTAACTTTTTAAATCTAAAGATATTTACAATCCAGGGTTGGGTACAGAAATGTTCTTTTTGAAGGAATTGATTTCTAAGAAGGGTGCACTACTCCCATTATAACTTCCTTTCCTGTTAATATGTGAGAATCCATTGTACATTTGGTTTCAAATTTGACACTACTACATTTCTCACATAAATGCTGAATGTTTTATTCTGCATACATTGAAACATGTTGAGATTCCAGACGTGTATCATCCTAAGTCAACTAAACATTGAGGATCAGAGTACCTATGTGGCTATTCAGAAGACAGAATGCATAATAAATCTTAACGATTTCAGAAGAAAAACTGTATAATAATTTAACATATCTTTGTCCTTTTTTAAAACTCTTGTACATATTGTTGGGACACGCTGTATATTCTGCTAGTAAATTTTAATTTAAACTTACAGATATGCAATCCCTACTCCAAAGTTTCCCCTACCTATCTGAAGGAAATATAAAATCACATTTCCCATGTATTTTAAACCAATGTCTATTTTTCAAAGTGTATTTCCACTGAATCCCCAAGGATTTTCTCTACCGAACACATAATGGTGTACTCTGCAACGATGACTCAGATTATCTGATACCTTTTATCAACAAGCATTGAAAATCATGCAACACACAAAAAGAGACAATTGGGAGCCCTATGCGTATAA
>NW_006964000.1:0-902 GCF_000164805.1 Carlito syrichta
TATCAGGGATTTGAGCATGAATCTGGGGAATGGATGTCCTCATATACAGGAAAATTCACGACTTCTTGCTAAGGACGAATTGGAACATGGGTTACACATGTCCTCAATTCTAAAACCCTATAGGGCATTTTTCTAAGGGCTAAACAAGAATCAGTGTTTCGAAGCAGGAATCTGGGTAATGGGAGTCTTCATATACAGGAAACTGCACAGCCTCTTGCCAAGAAAGAATAAGGAATCTGGTTTTCACAAGTCCTCAATGCCAAAAATCTACTGGGTGTCTTGCTAAGTGCTAAACAAGAATCCGATTTTCAAAGTAGGAATCCGGGGAATGGATGTCCTCACATACAGGAAACTGCATGGGCCCTTGTTAAGGAAGAATAATGAATCTCGGTTACATGAGTCCTCAATTCCAAAAATGTACAGGGCGTCTTGCTAAAGCCTACAAAACTCCGGACTTTGGCATCCCCATATTTTTCAGAGTTATTTCCTATGTGGATATTATGAATCACTCACTCCAGAAATCCAACAACATTCTGGTCCACTCCATAGTTTAAACGAAAATATGGAACTAGATTTCCATTTACATTCTATATCTTCCAACGCCAAATTCCAGGACACAAGTAATCATCTCGGGTTTCTTGAATGTAAGCCCTGAGTTTAGGGTTACCTCATGCTCCAGAAACTTCTGGTAGTGCAGCTGTTCGTAATTAGTACCTTGGGTTTAGATGTTGCACCATATTTCAAAGGTATTTTTGGGAGAGCTCCAGGGTCTTGGTTTCCAAGTCCATAGGAACATTCTGGAGTCTTTTTTTGGGAGCCACGGGTCTGGATTTCCAAGGAACCGAGAAACAGCTGGTCATTTTTCTGAGAATGAAACAGTAATCTCTGACATTAAGTCCCCA
>NW_006964001.1:0-789 GCF_000164805.1 Carlito syrichta
GATTACAGACATGAGGTACCATGGATCATCCTCAGAAAGTCCTTAGTTTTTAGTTTTTTTGAGTTGGAGTCTCACTCTGTCGCCCAGACTGGAGTGCAGTGGCCACTCCCGGCCATCGCAGCCTCGACCTGCTGGGCTCCGGCGATCCTTCCACCTCAGCCTTCCAAGTGGCCGGAATTACAGGCATGCACTACCACGCCCAGCTGATTTTTTGATTTATTGCAGAGATGAGGTCTCACTGCCCAGGCGGGTCTTGAACCCGCGGGCTCACGCAATCCACTCACCTCAACCTCCCAAAGGCGCGGGATTACAGGCTGAGCCACCGAGCCCAGCGAAGTCCTTAGTTTTTAGCAGAATAAATTACTTTGGATCCATAGAATGCTTTGCAGTTAACAAAATCATAGCAGCTATTATCTCCTTGACAGAGAAACCTAAAACTTTGTACAAGAGAGGATAAATACTAGAGGAAAATTTATGGCAACTATATGGACAATATTTACAAAGCCACAGTAATATATGAAAGGTTAATTGTACCAAAATTTGTGATATAACCACATTATGAGGATGGGAAAGGGAGATTTAGGAAGTAAATGGGGAATGTGAAATTGATAAAGTTAAAAAAAAGAACAATTTAAGTCATGATTTAGAACAATAGGAGTAAATATGAGAACAAAGAGCTAAAAACAATTCAGTATAATTGCCTCTGGGGAGTGGGACTCTTGAAGGAGATGAATGCTATAAGTTCTCTCTGTTTTTCATGACAAGCATGCAGTGGCACCACTTGACTTC
>NW_006964002.1:0-622 GCF_000164805.1 Carlito syrichta
ATCTCCTGAAGTAATCCACAAAATGCAGATTCCCAAGCATTCAAAATTTTAGATCAAGTGGAGTCTTTACTTTGAACAAAACCTCCATCTGATTCTGACTTAGCACTGTACTCTTAAAATCAGAGGCATGTTTATTACAAGTTTTAAGATAATAGTGTGATGAATTTTAGGTGAAATCTTTTTTGTTTTTTTTTTATTTTTAGTGGAAAAGGCACAAGTGGTAACATGAAGCTAGAAGCCTTGAGAAGAAAGAACGGGATCGGTTAAAACCATGTGGAAAGTTCAGTACCCTTGGTTCAAATACTCAAAAAAAAAAAAATGTCCAAAATGCAACTTGGAAATTCTAGATTACATCACTGGATGCAGTTCCTGCTGTCTGTTTTTATCTGGGGACCATGTGGGCAGATGTCACCCTGAAGGCAGGGATCTATGAGTAACTGTAGTTTTGACAAGAGAGGAGAGACAGACCTCAAAAGCCTTGTACTGAGGAAGTAGTGTGAGAGAAAGGAGCCTCTGGCTGAGAACAGCAAGAGAGAAAATATAACAGTGTGGATGCATAGAAGACAAGAAGAAGAGCAACAAGATATAGATGGCAGCAACAAAGTGAGCACATAAATGGAGA
>NW_006964003.1:0-735 GCF_000164805.1 Carlito syrichta
CAGAGTTCTGTATATGAGGACTCCCATTACTGAAATTCCTGCTTAATTCTCAGCCAGACGCCAAGATATTTCCAGATGACCTGGAATTCCAGTTGCTTGGATATCAAGAGAAAGACTCCCATAAAGTTCTTGAGGAATTGAAACCCAAGATTCCTGGTCCCTTTTCAAATGACACACTAAAATGTGGCGACATAGAAGCCCAGATTTCTGATTAAACCTTATCAAGAGACTTTGTAGATTTATGCGATTGAGAACTCCAAGAGCCGGATTCCCTTTCCGTTCTCAGCAAGATGCCCTGAATTTCCCTGCCCATGTGGATTCCAAAACACTGTGTACAAAAATACAGATGCCCAGATGTTTCCTAGGGATGTGGAACACATGGAACCTGGTTACATTTTTATAATTCGTACTAAATATTTGGCAACTACAAAACCGTCGGTTCTTCTCCAAATTAAGTACAAATGGAAATTTAAGGATTACCAAGTTCATGTTAAGACCAAAGTTACATCAAAATACGGCAAGATGATACTTTTTTTGGGGATAATGGCCTTTATTGTCCTGAGGAACCTATGGGATTTGTCTACCAGATACCCTATTACAACTCTCAAGAGGACCAGAATGTTGCTGGAGTCCTGTAATGACTGATTCATATACCCACAAGCCATATATCTCCAAACATGAGACAAAATCGAAGCCTTGATTCTTGTTTATACAGCAGCAAGACTCCCTGGAGAA
>NW_006964004.1:0-682 GCF_000164805.1 Carlito syrichta
ATTCTTACACATTTCATGAGTTGTGTTTGTTTGTGTTTTTTTGCTTCCATGAATAACCTTATGCTATGCTCCAGTTTCTTTTTGCACTTCAAATGTGATGATCCTTTATTCAAGTTCTTTAAATCCCTAAGCCTTGCTGTTTTCAGGGCAGGCACATATAGCAACTCAACCGGGTCATTAGCTAGTCTAGGAGTTATATCTTCCAGTATAACCCCTTAATCCATCAGAGAAAGGGAGAGAGAGAGAGAGAGAGACTGTGTGTGTGTTTCATCTACCTTTGGGTTCCTCCATTAACCTGAAACTGTGCTGGGTTCTAGTAATAAAGAAATGAGTCAGGTGTGGTCTCTGCCCTGGCAGAGCTCATGTATTCCAGTGTGGAGACAGACACATAAATGGGTGCTTAAAAGCAATCCAGTGGGTGTGAAAGAAAATATTAGGGAGGGGCAGTTAATTCATTTGTTGGAGCAGTTTGTCAAATATTTAGAGGAAGCTGTTATTTGTGAGTCTGACAGAATAAGCCAAGAGCTAGCCTGAAGGGAAAGGAGAAAAAGAACAGGCCTGGGTGAATATTTTTGGCACAGGGGTCACATAAGCAAAGTACTGAGGAAAAGAAGCAGCCTAGAAGGAGTGAGATAGCCAGGGGCAGGAGAAGAGAGAAGAAAACCTGAGGTTGCAGAGAGAT
>NW_006964005.1:0-540 GCF_000164805.1 Carlito syrichta
GGCAGCTGACTTAACTAATTACTTAACTTGCTAGCCAGCTGGCTAGCAGGCTGACATAACTACCTAGCTACCTAGCTAGCCAGCGTGATAGCCAGCTGTCTTAACTAGCTAGCTACTTATGTAGCCCGCTGGCTTGCCAGCCTAATTAACTACCCAGTTACGTAGCTAACCAGCTGGGTAGTGAGCTTACCTACTAGGTTAATAAATTAGCTAGCTAACAAGCTAGCCAGCTGACCTAACTAGCTAGCTTCCCACCTAGGCAACTGGCTAGCCAGCTGACGTAAATTACTCACTTAACTAGATAGCAAGCTGACTTAACTAGCTTACTAACCAGCTAACTTCCTAGTTAGTCAGCTGTGTTAATTAACTGGCATTACCATCTAGCTACCTAGCTAACTATCTAGCTAGCCAACTGCCATAACCAGCTGAATTAACTAGCTACCCAGCTGACATAACTAGCTACTTATATAGCTAATTTGCTAGCCCGTCAGCTGACTTAACTAACTGAAAAACTAGCTGGTCAGATGGCTAGGCATCTAA
>NW_006964006.1:0-512 GCF_000164805.1 Carlito syrichta
AATATAAAAGATCAAATCACAGCTGACTCTGTAGAAATACAAAAGATTATCAGTGATTACTATATACACCTATATGGAAACAAACTTGAAAACCTCAATAAAATGGAGAACTTTCTGACATCACACAACCTGTATTCTGTAAAAAGAAGAATACATTGAGACAGTAAATAGACAAATAACAACCCAGGAATTTGACTCTGTCATATGAAAACTACCTGCAAAAAAAAAAAGGCCTGGACCAGATGACTTTCCAACAGTATTCTACAAATCGTACAAGGGGGAGCTGGTACCAATCCTATTGAAAGTATTCCAGGTAATTGAGAAAGATGGAATTCTCCCCAAATCATTTTATGAAGCTAACATTACACTGATAGCCAAACCAGGTAAAGATTCAACAAAGGAAGAAAAACTATAGGCCAATATCATTTTATGAACATAGATGCAAAAATCTTCAACAAGATTCTAGCAAATCAGATCCCAAACAAATCTCAAATATCATCTACCATGACGAA
>NW_006964007.1:0-393 GCF_000164805.1 Carlito syrichta
CGGGTCTCGAACCCGCGGGCTCAGGCAATCCACTCACCTCAGCCTCCCAAAGGCGCGGGATTACAGGCTGAGCCACCGAGCCCGGCTTGTTCATATTTTTACTGGCTTGTGCTTGTATTATTAAGTATTAAGTGTTCTTTACATATTTGCATACAAGTCATTTATCACATATGCTTGGTGAATATATTCTACCAGCCAGAGACTTGTCTTTTCATTCTCCCATGTTTTTTGAAGAGAAAAGGGTTTAAATTATGATGAAGTTCAATTTATTATTATTGTCTTTTATGAATACTGCATTGTCATATGTAAAAAAATCTGCTACTTTCAAAGTAACAATGATTGTTTTAGATGTTTCTTACAAGTTTCACAGGATTAGCATTTAAATTTAGTTAC
>NW_006964008.1:0-1012 GCF_000164805.1 Carlito syrichta
CCACTGCACTCCAGTCTGGGTGACAGAGTGAGACTCCCACTCAAAAAAAAAAAAAGAAAAGAAAACTAAACCACAAACACACACGTTGATCAAGGCCTGCACAGGGTCAGGATCGTCAATATCACTGTCTTCCACCTCCACATCTGGTTCCACTGAAAGGTCTTCATGGGCAACAAACACACATGGAGTTGTCATCTCCTGTGATAACGAAGCCTTCTTCTGGAATACCTCCTGAAAGACCTACCTGAGGCTGTATTATAGTTAACTTAAAAACAAAAGTAGAAGGAATATACTCAAAAATAGTAGTAAAAAGTATAATATAGTAAATACATAAATCAGTATCACACTCCATTTACTATCAAGTATTACATACTATAAATAACTGTATGTGCTGTACTTTTATATGACTGACAGTGCAATAGGTTTGTTTACACTAGCAGCATTATAAACACGTAAGCAATGTGTTATACTACAAGGCTATGATGGCTGTGGGAATTTCTCAGCCTCATGATTATTAGCATGAGCTAATTATGCTAATTATGACCACTAGCATATACATGATCCATAATTGAGCAAAACATTGCTATGCATCATATAACTATATAATAAAGAATTTCCCTGATATATTTGTACAATGATTGCATATAAAGCACTTAGTATAATGCTGGGCATTTAACAAACATAAAGTAAATGTTACCATAACCATTCAGTTCAAGCAGCCACCATGACAAAGTCTGCTGTTGATAGAAATAAGTTTGGCATGCGAAAAAGAAAATAAATAGCCCTATTACAAAGTGGGCAAAAGATATGAATAGGCACTTCTCAAAAGAAGACATACGAGCAGCCAACAGATAAAAAAAAAAAATTGCTCAGCCTCACTAGTCATCAAAGAAATGCAAATTAAAACCACACTGAGATACCACCTAACTCCAGTCAGGATGGCCATCATCGATAACTCAAAAAATAACAGATGCTGGAGAGGATGCAGGGAAAAGGGAAGACGTCTACACTG
>NW_006964009.1:0-812 GCF_000164805.1 Carlito syrichta
GAAATGCAACAGTTTTTTTTCACTTAAACCTCATCTAAATTACTTTTCATTTATACAAAGAATGACTTTTTTTCAAAATGGATCGAACTTTGAAACAAATTCCAGAGAAGTTAACATATCTAGTGAGAAAGAAACCTGATTATTCTGCATTCTTTTAATATATTATTCAATTGAAACCAGGAATGAACAATATATATTACTACATTCCTGGTCGCTTATTTACCACATATTAATGAACACATATCATGTGCCATGCACTATGTTAGATTTAAGCAGCAATGTTGTAAAACCATATACATATACATATACATGACCCTCATGGAATTGATAACCTACTAAGGAAAGGACACATTAAACATACTCAGCTAAAATCGTTAAAAGGTTGAGCTAGAAAAAGCAAAATGGTATGATTTGAAGGTTAGTTAGGAGATGAAATTGACAGGATTTAGTTACAGATTCATTGCAAAGAATTTAAGGGAGCTACCTATTATGACCCCTAGGTTTATAACTAAAAGTATTCCTCCATTCTCTGAAATATGAAGCACCAGAAATGGGGGGGGGGAGGGAATCCAATTGGGGTGAAGAATATGAGTTTATAAGTGAATTTGAGGTGTTTTGAGTACAGTCAAAAATAAATGTTAATGGTGCAGCTGCAAATTTTGGTCTAGAGCTGAAAGAACTGTCTCAGTTGAAGATGAAGTTTTTGAGCCATCTTTGTTTAGATGGCCAATGAAACCAGTGCACATATAAGGTCTCTTAAAACCAAAAAGAATATTGTGAAAGGAGCACTGGCCTAGGACTGCCCCTTGAAC
>NW_006964009.1:1349-3392 GCF_000164805.1 Carlito syrichta
ACTCCAGTCTGGGTGACAGAGTGAGACTCCAACTCAAAAAAAATTAAAAAAAAAAAAAAATTAACCTTGGATATGTGTAGTATATTTCTTTTATTGTAACTTTATTAATAGAGGAAAATGGGGGATGCAAGTAAATTTGCATTCAGACTGGTAGAAGGATGGTTCCTATCTGATAATTATTTTCTCCATGAAATTGAAAAAGGGGAGAAAGGAGACCAGAGAATTTAGGAGAGTGGAAAAAAGTTTAAAATAGTCATTGTAGAATGAATTGACCAGGAAAATGTGATGGGATTGCTAGGAACTGTGGGATCCATTTGAGTTCATTATGATTAACTATTAAGTAGATAGAAGGTTACAAGTATCTCCTTGCTTTTGATGTGTGGTCATGAAGAACTGAGAATGTTGGTTTCATCCAGAATTAAAGTTTTGCTAACCAGAGGAGAGTTTAAGGTATTGGCAAGTGTTGATCTCCTATCTAAACTGGATGAAACGAGGAACATTAAAAAGAAGACTGATCACTTAAGAGAAAGTGTAAGAGTCAGTGGACTGGTAATCGCAATGAAATCAAAGATGTTTGTGGTGGTGAAGTTGAACAAGCAAACTGATAAAAGTGGTTGTGATCCCATTGTGGAATATTTGATTTAATGGTTTTAGAAATGGTATAAGTGGTGACAAGGTCAACCAGTGTGACCATGGTCATGGGTGGCTAAGATGGACTAGACTAGTTTGTTAGAAAATAAGAAGTGAAGATACGATTATTGGATGAGTTATTCAAGTGGACATGTAAATCCCTCAGAATGATGGCTTAGGATGGAAAGAAATTTTAAGTTGGTTGCCAGTATCCTCAATGAAAAAGAAGGTGAATGACATAAATGAAGATTAAGAGACAATATTATCACCCGGCACAAGAGCCTTAAAGGAATGGAATAATGTTGATAATGTTATTTTGGCCAGAAGATTTTGAGAAATTGTGTGTGTCAGGTACTCTTGCAAGGCACAGAAAACACTACGTAACTATTGCAAGGCTCCTGTTTTCTAGGAGCTCACAGTCTATCATAAAAGACAGCCACATGAGCAATTAGTGACATACGATGAGATGGATGCTTTGATAACGGAGTCTATAATAATGTGTATCAGAGACCCCAGTGATAGGGTGGTTATCTCTAACTGAAGAAGTCATTAAAGGTTTCACTGGAAAGACTTTATCAGAATTGAATTTTGTGTAGTTCATAAATTGAAGAAGGGGAAGAAGGCCATTCCAGGAGGAATTATAAGATGTTTGACTCCTAACCATGAGAGAGGAAACAAACTTGGTGGTGACATACCATTGTTCTGAATGCCATTATAATGTTTAGTTCTTTATACCTAACAGATTTCCATGTCTGGGCCTATAGTTCTATTTTTTGCTCTTAGAGTTCACCTTGTTTTCTGGTAGGACGATTTAAAGTATTTCTATGTGTGTGTGTGTGTTTGCATATAATTTGCTTTGTGTTTGTGGAGGTTCTTTTACAGTTAATGATAAGATAACGTATTATTAAAAATTAAGTGAAAGCCTTGCTTTATAAGTTAAATAAATTGCTTTATAAGTTAAAAAAATTGCTTTCATGTGTTTACTTCTGTTAATTCAAACATTCATTTAATAAATTAGGTTTCTACCATTATGGGTGAGGCTCCATTTTAAACCCCAAGAATACAAAAATAAATATGCCAGTTTGTAATCTGAGGGAACTGACAGTTTATTATGTTCCAAGCCCAACAAGATATAAGTATAAAATTAAAATAGTAATCACTGGGACTGGGCTTGGTGGCTCACACCTGTAATCCCACTTTAGGAGACCAAAGGGGGAGTAGCACTTGAGCCCAGGATAATGTGATAGTGATGCCATTGTACTCCATCCTGCGAAACAGAACAAGACCCTGTCTCTGAAAAAATAGCAAGAAAACTAATCACTGAGGATGCCGTGACATTTTAAAATATTTTATATTGTTTCTCTTAAGCATTCTGACACATTTTTAGACTGTTGATTTATTCCTTCACTGTTT
>NW_006964009.1:3851-6448 GCF_000164805.1 Carlito syrichta
TTTTTTTTTTTAAGTTGGAGTCTCACTCTGTCGCCCAGACTGGAGTGTAGTGGCCGCTCCCGGCCACCGCAGCTTCGATATGCTGGGCTCCAGCAGTCCTTTGGCCTCAGCCTTCCAAGTAGCTGGAACTATAGGTGCGCGCTACCACGCCTGGCTAATTTTTTATTTATTGTAGAGATGAGGTCTTACCAAGTTGCCCAGACGGTTCTCGAACTCGTGGGCTCAGGCAGTCCACTCACCTCAGCCTCCCAAAGCTTGGGATTACAGGCTGAGCCACCGAGCCCGGCTGGAGTTATGTGTTTTATGTTATTCGTTATTTTAAGATACTAATGTAGTTTAGCAAATATAGTAACACCTTGAATCAATTTTAAAGATTTTATATAACTTTTATCCTTGAATTGTGAAACAATTGAAATCTTCTGTACCTTGTGGAAGTGTTTATCAGAACATTGTGTTCCATGTAATTTTTAAAAAAAATACTATTTTGTACTTTCAGCATCACTAGTGTTAGAAAGTATTTTATTTGTAGTTTTGATTTAGGCATGAATTCTTAGAAAGTCTTCAAGTGTGTTTTGTTCCTGATTAATTTTTTTCTTTCATAAATGTGTTAGAAGATAATCCTCTTTTATTTTTTCCAAAAATTGTAGAAAACTAATTTTTACTTGATAAAAATTTACCCAAACCTTAACTGTAGTTTTTTACATTAAATACAATGGGCTGTTCATTGATAAAAATACTCTTAACCTTTCCTAAAAAACTAGGAAAGCCAAACTATGTATCAGTGGTAATAGTCATGTAATACCAGGACAATGCTTATTTTAGCCAATTCCCAACACTTGGATTTTTTTATGAAGTTGGGGTGTATGTTGGGAGGAAGGGGGAACAGGCAGTGAAGGATGGGGGAGTATTTGTTATTTAGAGATATATTATGGTTTTCTAAAAGAGGTAAAGAAACTTTTTATTATGAGTCTAAAATTAGTGCTTTGGCTAGCTATATTTTGTAACTTATTTTTTCCAGGGGTACTGAAGATGCACTGTTAAAAAACCAAACAAGGGCACCAACGATTGCTTGAAGAAATACATACCTTGAATGTAAGGATGTATGGGGGATGTGTGTATATCTGTTGCTACATCTACTGTTAGCCTACATTTTGTGTGTGATATTACTTATTTGACTATTCCTGAGAGTTGCCTAAGACTTATTTTACATGGGTCTGTTTGATGAAGAATGTAGCACATTTAGTAAATCGTAGTATGTTTAAGCTTGCATTTTTCCATGTTTTTAATTGAATTTGTTAAAGTACTAGACTAATTTGAGTCAAAATTTTGCCAAACTAAACTCATCTATGATTAATAGTGCCTTGTGCCTAAGGTTTTTATTTTTACTGTAAGTTACACATGAACTCAGTTCAAGAATTAAAGTGTTCATGCTATTTGGGAATTTGGGTGGTGATATTAGTGGCTTACATTATGCTTCACTTATTGCCAGCTCAATAAATTTTTATGTCGTGGTGTCAGCATTTTATTCAGTTCTGTAGTCATTTGCAATAAAATTAGTGTTAGACCAGCATGACCCATATTATTCGTTTTTTTTTTTCCAACCAGACTCTTCACTAGCATAATTTTTAGGTCTTCTCGCTGCTCTTATTTTGTGGAAACTTTCATTTGCCAAATGACATACCATTAAATGTCTGGAAGACTGTTTTATTGTAGAACTTAAAAACAACATTTAGTACCAACAGTTATCTTAATTGTAGGGTCATTTTGCATTCATGTTTGACTATTATATTTTGGTATAACTTTCAAATTTTTAGTTAGATAAAAGAGCAAGAGAGTTTTCTAAAAGTATTTTATCTAAATTAGGTTATCAAAGCTTCTCATCCTTTTCTCTTTTTAAAGAGATAGTAAAATGTTTAATAAAACAAAGTTATTCCAGTTAATCTGAATAAAATCAGATAATAGGGAATGACTCTTTGATACTAGGTATATTTGTTTCTTGTGTTTGCCCCCCCTACCACCACAGGACTGCCAAATTCAAGGAATCCATTTGAATATCTTTTTTCTCTCAAAGTTATAATCCCCCTTATCTAGTCATTCAAAAAGAAGAAAAGCTGTATTTTACTCCTAGTGATTATTTGTCTCTTTTGGTTTGTATATTATTTAGACCTTTTCACATCCTTTTTTTTCATAATATTCCTATAAGAAATAAATCATTAGAGATGGCTGTTTTGAGGATAGCACTAAGGTAGGAAGTTACAATGTATCTTTTACTTGCTCTTAATCAAGGTTCTTAAATTACATTGCCTACCTACGTTTTTCCCTGTAATTTCTTCTGAATACTTATTTTTGTAGCCCTAAATTATTCAGAGGCTTTGAGCTACTATATAATTGCTGATTTTATTTTACCATTGAAAGAATGCAACATATATAATAAACATATTCGGTGTATAATGAGTTTGAGAGCAAAAGACATAAAATCTTTAGAATAGCTCCCTTTTGTAACTCTCAATAATGAATTTGGTTCAGTTAATTAGAAAAGTTATCCTAGCCGGGCTCGGTGGCTCAGCCTGTAATCCCGCGCCTTTGGGAGGCTGAGG
>NW_006964009.1:7097-11382 GCF_000164805.1 Carlito syrichta
TTTTTCGGTTCTTTTACAAAATTGGTCTTTTTTCTAAAAGAAGCAAATACATATGGCATTTTTCTTAATCGAAGGGTCATTATCATTGCCTTAAGAATTGTTTATCATGTATTTGGGAATATCAAAGAAATTGTGACCCAAAAAAGAAAGAAAAACTCAGAGTCTCCATTAAATTTGGGGAAAAACCTCTACTTATTTATTTTTCCTGAGGTTATTTTTCCAGAGGAATTGTTTTTCCTTGGCTCATATAAGACTATATTTTTGTAATCTCATTAATGACATACTGCCCTGTACTTGCTTTCTATGATAATAGGGTATTTTGTTGCAAGATGATCTCCTCATTAAGAAAACCTGTGATATTTTTAGAAATGGGAGTTCGTTTTTCTGGCCAAGAAAAAAAAAATGTCCAAATCTTTATTATAGTATAAAATTATAGATTCTAATTTTATAGACTATGATGTGTGAATACCAAGTCTTTATTGCTTTTTCTAATAGTATTCATACTATTAATTTTGATATTAGTATAAAGTACTGGTTCTAAAATGGTTCCTTTTTCTTTGGAAGTAAAAGTAGTTTATCAGCATCCCTAAGTTATTTACCTGGAGAAGAAGATGATAAATTAAAGCATGTGAGTGGGACACACAAAAAAACACCCAGAGTTATCTTTTGGAGGGTGGACCCTTTGTAGTACACTTAGAGTTCTCCAAATTATGCAGTCAACCAAAGTTTTTATCTGGAAGCTTTGAGAAGGTTGGGTCACAATTTGCAGAAGAAACATCCCTAGTTATGGCAAACAGGTGACTGGTTCTTCAATCATCACAAAGCACCTACCCACACCATGCTGAGTGTTCAGCAGTTTTTGACCAAAAACAGAATGACCCTCTTGTGTCCTACCCTCCCTATTCACTGGATCTTGCCCTGGGCAGCTGTTTTTTTTTTTCCCTTGGATGAAAAAGTTCTCAAAGGGAAACGTTTTGCCCATGTGGAAGAGGTGAAACAAGAAACAGCAGAAGCACTAGAAGGCATCAGAATTAATGAGTTCAAAAACTGTTTTGAGCAGTGGAAAAGTGTCTTGATAGGAGAATATTTTGAAGGTGACTGAAATTTAAACATGTAAGAATAAATACACAATTTTTAATAAATAAATTGTTTTGGGGGTTCTCATATACTGAAATTACTCAAAATGAGCAAGAAATCCTTTCCTCAATAATGAAGATAATAACTAGCTTTTACTGAGCATTTACTATTTGCCAGGCACTATATTATATTTTATTCACCATCTCATGAGGTAGGTACCATTTTTATTCCTGTCTTATAGAATAATAAACTGAAACTTAGAGAAATTTAGCAAGTTGTCCAAGGTCAGATGATTGTTATTTATTTGTTTTTTTGAGTTGGAGTCTCACTCTTGTTGCCCAGACAGGAGTGCAGTGGCACGCTCCTGGCCACCACAGCCTCACCTGCTGGACTATGGCAATCCTTCCTCCTCAGCCTTCCAAGTAGCTATAACTACAGGCACGCGCTACAACGCCCAGCTAATTTTTTGTAGAGATGAGATCTAGCCAAGTTGCCCAGGCGGGTCTCGAACCCGCAGGCTTAGGCAATCCACTCACCTCAGCCTCCCAAAGCACGGGATTACAGGCTGAGCCAATGAACCTGGCTAGATGATTGTTAAGTGTCAGATTCTGGAACTGACTGTAATGCTAATGATGTTAGCCACTTCACTGCTTCTATAAGATCCTAAGATATATCTAACATCCTAAAATATATCTAGGCTCACTCTCTGAGAGATTGGATAAGATAATTTAAAAAATATGATATGTGCCCTCTAGGGGAAAAATGGCCTAAAGATGTACAATATGTCTTCAGATCCTTTAGTGCCTCATAGCTAAATATACAGTCGCCTACATCTGCTTTTTTTGCCCTTCTTTCTTGAGGTTGTTGGTTCTTCCTATCCTGATTATTTTTATAAGACAAGAAATTGTGCATCCTTTTGTGAGACATCGTTTTGCCTGCTACCTCTTCTTTATTTTAAAATTATTTCTCTTTTCCTTTATTCCCCCTTTTTTACATGCTTATGTCTATTATTAAAACCATTCTTTGAACTTGTATCAGCAGTTAGGATCACCTTGTCTCATACTTCTTCAAAACTTTTTTCTACGTGGCTGTCATTAGTGGACCACGAACAGGAAACATTGTATAGATTATAATCTATAGAGGTATTTGTAAAATCAGGTAAAATTATACATCATCAAAATAATATAGCCATATTGTATCATTTGAGCCTCACCACAACTGTGCAAATAGGTGGAATCCTATTTCAAAGGACATGTTCAGAAGTATTCTAGACTGCACACACTCCTTGGATTAGGGCTTTATCATCATATAAATAGTTAATAAAATGTATACACATTTTAAGAAAGGAAAAAACTATGTTAAAATTGTAATGCTCAATATATACTAATAACAAAAGATGAATACTCATAGCATTTGACTTCTATAATTATATGAGATGCTCAAAGTAGTCACCATCAGCGTCCAGATACTTATGATTATAGTAAATTACTGCAGGACTTGTTGCAGTAGTCGTCTCCCAGATTTTCCCTGATGCACATCACACACAGTACCACATATCTCAGAGTCATCACAAATGTGTGCAGTTGTTAGGCGTGTTGGAAATCCTGTTGCATACTCACGCCTCCGTTGTTGTATTTCCAGTGTTCTTGAATTTCCAATACTACTGCAAAATGGTCTTGCACTTCTCAAATAACAACCATGCTTCTGCCATTTTCTTTGACTGTCCTACCTATCTCATGGTGACACTAGTATTTGTTTGACTAGTGCCATCTTTTGAGCAAACCTCATACTACACATAGCTACCATAATTCAATTCAAGTTCAAAAAGGTATGCACAGACAACATCTCTTAAAATGTCTATACATTTTTTTGGCACCCCCAGTATATTTATATACTATTTAGATGTATGTGATATGTCTGGTTATATATGCTTTTAAAAAATTTATTGAGTTTTTTTTTCTTTCATAATTTCATACACTGTGATTTTCAGTAAGTTTGTTTTCCTGTGAATGCTTTAAAAAAATTTCCACTGGGTAAAAGATGCCTTATTATATCCTGTAAGTATACAGTACTTTGTTAATTAACTATGTCAAATTAACATTTAGTTCATTTATTCTCCTAAAGTAATTGTATTAAAGGCAATTGTTAATTTTAGACTATAATTACTTTTGACAGTTTTATCTTTTATTTGTGAGAATCATATTATGATAAAGAATCATATCGTATCAGACCCATTTGTTAGAGCTCTTATGTAGAATCCAGGTTTGCTAATAGTTTTAAGAATGCATGCAGACAGAAGGCACAGGTGAAGCAAGGAGAGGTCTGGAACTCCATGTGAGTCCACTGGTCCTTCCCTTCCATATCAGACATATACTTTCTGGCCCAGAGAGTCTCAAATGAGGATGACTGGTTACTACCTCAGCATGTTTAGATTTTAAAACTTCTCCATTCCATACCTTATAGTTATTCAGCTCACATGATATTCTCCAGTGTGCCATTCTTTATAATTCCATAGATTCTGAGTTTGCTTCTTGTAGGTATTTTTAACAGTGGGCATCCTACTAAAAGGATTCTTCAGACAAGGCTCTTCCTCCTAACAAATTAATCTATTTGCCAGGAAGACCAGTTATCAGCACATTAACACAGAGATTAAACTATTTCCTTCCTTTCCTTGAGTTTCCTCATGATAAAGAAGGTAAATAGATCCCATCCCAAGACAGCTACTTTAATACTTCCCTTCCTGATTTGCAAGTCTTTCTTTTAGCTTTGTTTTTTTCTTTTGTGTTTCATAGAGTTTAATTATATTGTATTTATACTATCCTTCTAAATTTTCGGAAAATATTCCAAACTCAGAAAAATTGTAATACTACAAGATAATAATAATCCTTGTATAACATTCATATTTATCTCCTTATTGTCAGTGCTGAGCTCCAGTACTTGGTTTAAATGTTAACTGCCAGATTTCTCCATTGTAAGGATTCTTTTCTTGTTTGCAGTTATTAAGTAATCTGTGAAATGGTACTTTCAGACAATATTGATGTTCCATGACTGAATCTGTTAAGACTTTTTTATTGTTTCTATACTGGGATAATTTATTTCTCTGATAATATTCTCATTCATTAACAATTTTTTAAAATTGTTGAGGATAGAGATAATAGTCTTTTTTTTTTTTTTTTTTGAGTTGGAGTATCACTCTGTTGCCCAGACG
>NW_006964009.1:11402-14804 GCF_000164805.1 Carlito syrichta
TCTGGCGAACCTTCCGCCTCAGTCTTCCAAGTAGCCGGAATTACAGGCATGCGCTACCACGCCTGGCTGATTTTTTTATTTATTGTAGAGATGAGGTCTTGCTGCCCAGGCGGGTCTCGAACCCGCGGGCTCGGGCAATCCACTCACCTCAGCCTCCCAAAGGCGCGGGATTACAGCCTGAGCCACCGAACCCGGCAATAATAGTCATTTTCTATTATTGTGAGTAATAATGTTCTGTTTTCTCTGTTCTTCATATGCTAGGTAATTTTGGATTATACCCTGGACATTTTGAAGAATAAGTTGTGGAAATTTTGAATATGGTTGTCTCCAATAATGGTGGTTTTAGTAATTAATTTTCTTGACTAGACCTTAACTTCAAACTATGTTTTCTGGACAGCTGTTTCATTCAGTTTAGATCTTTTGTCTTTTAGCATGCCTTGAATCTATTTTTTTGTATAATTAGTTTAGATATAGAGATCCCCTTTCTCTTTCCCTTCTGGGTTTACTCTGCTCTCAGTAGATAACCCATCCTGGATTCACTTTTCCAGTGGCAGCTCTACTGCTGCTCCTGAACCATACCATTAACCTTAGACTAAACTCTGACGAGATGGTACCTTATTCGTACCATGTAGTTTTGTATCTTCTTTCCTCGAAGTAATATCAGACGCCCCGTCAGAGTCTATCTGCTTCCATTTACTCTCTAATACCTTTAGATAGGGTTCTGTTGTTGTTGTTGTTGTTGTTGTTGTTGTATGTCCAGGTTTTATGGCTGTTTTCAGGGTTGTGAGGAAGGGCAATTCATCATGTTATCTGCTAGTGTTTTAGTCCAAGGATCCCAGCACACTCTAAAATTCTGATTTTAGAGAGATGAAGAAGAATAAATAAAAGAGACTAAAAAGTGTAGCAAGTGAAGGAGAAAAAGAACCAGGAGTGTATGGTATCTGGGAGCCCTTGTGGAGAAACTATTTCAAGAAGGGAGTGATGAAATTCGTGTGGTTGTTTTTAAAATTAGCAACTTTATTATCAAAGTATACTCTCATTTATTAGATTGTGGTCATTGATGAATTTTTCAATTTGTAGATTCTCTATAGCCTAGGCTACTTTGCAGAAAACTGTGCTTATGCAACCAAAATGGTTTTTGTTTTTGCTCATGTGACCTAAGCAGTTTAAGAGTGCCTTCTTTTCTCCTTCCTCTGCAGATCCTGTTTCTTGTCTCTAAAAAGACATTTAATTAAAGCATTAAAGTCTGAAATCGTTTCCAGAGTAGTATTTTGCTCCTTCAGGTCTGAAGCCTGGAAATTGCTAACAGTAGCCCAAATATGGAAGAGGTGTTGTGTTTTTTCTCATTTACTTCACATACTTCTTTAGCATACCCAAATTTTTTGGTCTTTATGGCTTTTGGATCTGCAGCAGTCAGTACTATGACCTCCAAATGGCTTTCATAACTATATACTTATAGCCAGGTGTGGTGGCTCATGCCTGTAACCCCAGCACTGTGGTAAGTTGGGACAGGAAGACTGCTTGAGACCAGGAGTGTAAGACCAGCCTGGGCAACATAGTGAAACCCCCTTCTCTACAAAAAATTTTAAAAATTAGTTGGACATAATGTACAGGCTACTCAGGAATCTGACACAGGAGGATCCCTTGAGCCCAGGACTTCAGACTGCAGTGAGCCATGATGGTACAACTGTATTCCATCCTGAATGATAGAGCAAGGCCCTGTCTTAAAAATAATAATAATAACAATAATTCTGTAATGTTTACTTAGATTATTTTTCCTTAATGCATTTCAGAATGCATTTGAGACCTATAGCTAACTTTAAAATCCCCAGTAAATACTTTCAACTTATGATAGTATTTTTACTGAGAAGATGACAAATAATTCAGTTCTCCAAAAGAGGCTAGGCAGTCTAGGTTCCAATGAGAAAAGCTCCATTGTGTGACTATTTAATCATACTGCTTTTATTCTCCTTGTCCCATCGCATCTTCTCTTTCTTTTTCTCCCTTTGTTTGCTTTTTTTTTAAATGCTACTTATTGGTATTATCTTTTCTGGTAGATAATTGGTTAAATAGATAACATGTCATGGATACTTAGGAAAACTAAACTCAAAGCAAGGAGTCTTATTTGTTGTGGGCATTAAAAGCAATACCTCCTTCTGAGACAGACATTTGGCAACATGTATTAAAATTATTGACTGAACATTTCCACTCATTCTTCAAAATACTTCTTGGCTCAGGTTCTTATAATTTCTCACTTGGACATTGTTTTAGTCCATTCATTGTTACCATAACAGGGTATCTGAGACTGGGTGATTCATACAGAAAAGAGATTTCCTTGGCTCATAATTCTGGAGGCTGGGAAGTGCAAGAGACATGGCGCCAGCATCTGCTTCCCCTCTGGGGAGGGTCCCGGCTGCATCACAACCTGGCAGAAAGTGGAGGAGAAATGGGTGCTTGCGAAAAGGGACCAAGCCCAGGAAGTAGCCTTGCTTCATGACAACCCTCTCTCACAGTAACTGATCTGTTCTTGCCAGAATGAGAACTTTTCCCAAAAGACTGCATTAATTCCTTTATGAAGGACGATCCCTCATGATCCAAATGACTCTTAAAGGTCCTGCTGCCTCTGATACCATTACATTGGGTACTAAGCCTCAACCTGAGTTTGGGGCAGAACAAAGCATATTCACACCATAACAGAGTTCCTGGCTCTGGTCTCACCTTCTTCAAACCATGCTCTGCGCTGTAACCAGTGACGTTTCTAAAATGCAGATCCAATTGGGCTGCTCTCCTTATGGCATAGAAGACCTTTTGTCTTGTTGTCTCTACTCTAGATACCTCTCTGTTGTTCAGATATCTTCTACCTACCCTGTACATTTTGTGTCAGCTGGACTAAACCCCAGACTTTTCTATTTCATGCTTACTGGCTTATGATAAGCATAGCACATCTCTCCTATTTGAGTAAAGTCTTACTCTTCCATTAACACCTGATTCTTACGTTACTAGCTCTAAGATACTTTTTCTAGTACCACTGCTCTGATCTAGTACCACTACCCACATTTCTCTGTAATGCCCTTTACTTTGTGTGTCTTTCTGCTGTGATTGTATATCAGTCTGTTTTCATGCCATTCCTACTATTTAGAGAGAATTTCCTAACAAAATGTGTTGTTTTACTCAATTTACTGTCCCCAACAACTACTAATGTGTCTGGTACATAGTGGATGCTGCCTGTTTAACTGGCTGAGTGACTTTTAGTGCAAATTTTTTAACATATTTTTACATATTTACAATGTTGAGGTTTTCTGAGTCTCTAGAGATAAGTGGAATGCTGCTGAACTTTTCTAAGAAATATGTGTAACCAAGGATTTGGTTTTTGTTTGTTGTTTTTAATGTTAAGTATCAAAA
>NW_006964009.1:15475-15919 GCF_000164805.1 Carlito syrichta
TAGATGCTTTGAAAAAGTAAAAAGAGCAAAAGACTGCTTCATCCTATTTTGAAACCAGTTGCAAAAAGTTATTAAAGGAGGATAAATTATGATAGATGCTTTGAAAAAGTAAAAAGAGCAAAAGACTGCTTCTAGCTATTAATCAGGGAAGGCTTCGTGGAAAACGTGACAGTTTATTTACAAATATTAATTTTAATGACTTATCAAGCTGATATGACTTTCTGATATTCTTTAATTGATTCCATTCGGATAGAAAGGATACTGTTTTATGCAACAGTCTTTGCATCTCAGGCTATATTATTTATAGCACTAGGAAGCTCAACTGTATACATAGGAGTATAGCTCATAAAATTAATAATTTTATTTATTAATTATTGAACCCCTGTGCCAGGCTCTTTGCTAGAGCCTATATATATTATTTCTAATTCCCTTTTTTGCTGATGT
>NW_006964009.1:16138-17176 GCF_000164805.1 Carlito syrichta
ACCTCAGCCTTCCGAGTGGCCGGAATTACAGGCATGCGCTACCACGCCCGGCTGATTTTTTTGATATTTTTAACCCTCTACTATCTTAACCTCTCTTACTTTAAGGATTAAGTGCACAATTTTATCAGGAATAACTAGACATTATGAATATACTCGCTTTTGCATTGTAATTTTAATGATCACTTTAATTCAAAAGTGAAAATATTAATGAAATAATATATCATCATTGCATCTTCAAAAAAATAAGATTTGTTTATAATTTTATATAATTAAAATACCTAAGGACGCAGAGTACCTGATTATACATAAAGGATTTTGTGTGTGCATTTAACATTTAGAAATAATATTTGAAAGGTAAACACCAAAATAATCAATTTCTTTGGGACCAAGAATTAGTCACAGTGATCAGATTTCAAAAATATAATTCCTTGCCAAATTTGGCAGTATAATTTTAAATAAATTTGAATGTAACATGTCTATATTAATCAATATAGGCTCTTTATTAACACATGGAAAAGTAATGAAGAAAGTGTATTGATGTTTATTAATCATATGTGTCTTTGAAAAAGTTCCTGGAAACTTAAAGGCACTAAAAGAAAACACTTTGAAGGAATTAGAACTTGTGATAACAGAGTTCCTGCAGATTTTGAAAGACTATCCCTTATTCTTTTACATAAAGACCATTTTCTTTAAACACTTCCCTATTTCCCTTTTAGTACATCCCTTTATCTCTTATAGTGTTTTCCTGCACCTTAGCCATGATTCCAAAATTATAGGGAAAGATTACCTCAGTCACTTAATATAATTTCCCTAAAGTCTTTTGATGAATTTCCTAGATGATTCACTGTGGAGGGAAAAATGTGGTATGGGCTTTGCTTATTAAATTTGAGGGGTTTCTTTCTTTCTTTCTTTCTTTCTTTCTTTCTTTCTTTCTTTCTTTCTTTCTTTCTTTCTTTCTCTCTCTCTTTCTCTCTTTCTCTCTCTCTCTCTCTCTCTCTCTCTCTCTCTCTCTCTCTCTCTCTCTCTCTCTCCCCCTTT
>NW_006964009.1:17248-19882 GCF_000164805.1 Carlito syrichta
AGCCGGGCATGGTAGTGCACACCTGTAGTTCCAGCTACTTGGAAGGCTGAGGCAGAAGGATCCCCAGAGGCCAGCAGGTCGAAGTTGCCATGACCAGAGCGGCCACTGCGCTACAGTCTGGGTCACAGAGTGAGACTTCAACTCAAAAAAAAACCCAAAAAACAAAAAAAACAACTTCTAGCATGAAAAAGCTAATATAGTAAGTTCATATCAAGCTGTAACTTTACACTCTTTATTTGATATATTGAGTAATAACAAATAGTGCATATATACCTCACCCCCATTGATTATTTTTATTCTTAATACGTTATCTTGAGAAGACACACACACAAAAAAGTGGTTTTAAGTGTTCTATTTACTTCTTACAAATTTTTCACACAATTATGCTTTTTTTAAAACTAATTTTTGGATTCTACTTGAAAGACAATAAACGTTTCTTCCCAAGGTCAGCCATTTTATTAGAAGGGAATTTCCAGAATGAAAAAGTCTGTCTGATCTGACTCATCCCTAAGAATGCAGAAGTGTTCTAAGTAGAATCTTCAGACTGATGGAATTGCTGCATTTTACTTTCTCTCCCTACCTCTTCGAACATGACAAAAGCAAGTAATTTTATTTGCCAAGAACAGTTTAGATGTTTTTATTAATATTTGGTATAAAAAATTGATAGTGTTTAATCACTTTATTTCGTAAATAAATTGTTTAACTTTTTTCTAAAAAGTATTTCTAGTGTGAGAAACAAGACTATGTAGTAAAAAGATTTTGTAGCTTTATTTGACTAAATTATTCAGTAATATGCTTTAAAAATACTCATTTTTAAATAAAATACAAATCATTGTACTATTGTACAAGCTTTTTTAAGCTTTTGATCAGTGAAATAATTATTTTCATATGCTAATGAAAATTATTTATTGTTTGAAAAATACAGTTAGTTTAGTTTTTAGAATATAAAGTTTCAATTTTTTACATGAAATTCAACTTGGAACTAAAATGAGACAGTGCTATTTGTACACATTTAGTAATTCTTTAGCCGGCTGCCAGCAAAAACCTGACACTGGTAAAATTTCTTAGTAGTAAACTTATTTTGTTTTATTTTATCACTCTCCTGTTCAAAAACCTAAATTAGCTTCTTATTGTCTGCCAGACCGAGTCTAATTCCTCATGAGTATTAAAAGCTTTTTTATCATATTGCTCGTCTTCATTTCTGTCCACATACTGTAGTCAACATTATATCTTCTGCACTTACGTTGTACATTCTTGTTTAAGTTTCTGTAGCTTTATCTGATAATAAGACAGCACTTTTCACCAGCTCACACATATTCTTGCGTAATTAGAGTGAATCAGTGTCACAGCCTTTACCAACCTCAGGTTATTGCGAAGCTGGGGGATACATGCGTGAGGATTCCTACCTTGGGGCATATATCAGAGTGGATCAGAATTTTGTGCCATTGGATGGAGCGCTCCAGTAATTTGGATGTCTTTTTATTGTTTTGAGGACTACTGTACCAAACAGAAATTACACTATTACTTCATATTTACAATACTTAGGTAATCAATTTTTAAAAGTCTACTATTGACAGATCTTGTGTTACTATGTCAGGTTATTTGCATGTTATTTCAAACATTAAACTCTGTTTTAATTGTCTTTTTACACAATGTTCTGCAAATAGAAGACTTTTGATAACATGTTTCAAATATGAATGGGCACAGCTATAAATAGTTTTTAAAGGGGCTATAATAATGTATCATTAACTTTTTCTAATCAATATGAAGGTAAATCTCTATCAAAGTTTTTTGTTAATTTTTAAGTTTTTTCTTATCCTTTAAAATAATAATACTTGAAAGTTTGTTATTAGCTCAGTTTTCATTTCATGTCTAAAATCATAAATTAAATATTAATGAGTTTATTGAAGTCAAATTAGCAATGATTGATGATTTTTAAGATATAGAAGGGTATTATTACAAAAGCAAAGAATAATATGGCACATTTCCTGAAATTTTAACAAATCCTGCTAATACTTCATTTGTATCATTAAATAAAATATACAATATCAACGTTCCTAGCCTTGTACTCTTTGAATACATTTTTAAAGAACTTGAATTTAGGTAGTGTTTTACTTCATATAAATGGCATGGATGAAATGTTACTTAGATGGTCATTGCCTTCAACACCATTTTGAAAAGTTGTGCCAAAACTATTCAATGACTTGGAGATCCAGAGATCTTCCACACAGTCCATCCTCATTGTCCGAGTTGCGTTGTGACTTTAGACCAGAAGCTGAAATAGTTCTTATTGCAGTTAGCACTAAAGGAATCAAGAAAAAGTTTTACTTGATATTGTTTAGTCTTGTACTTTGCCAGAAAAATTCACATACTTTTATAATGTCATATCAGAGCCATTCTCATGATCAAAGCACCTTATTTTGGCTCCGCCAAAGTATATTATGTCTATACTTTGTGTACCATATTCCCTATTAGTTTATAAAAATATTGAAATGAATTTCGTGCCTGCCCTTAAGAAGCTTATAGTCCAATGAGAGGGAGAGAGAGAGACACACATGAACACACGAGCAGAGAGCTCCAGTACAGTGTAACAAAAGACACTGATAGACACGTTGGAGGAAGGGCACTTACCAC
>NW_006964009.1:20729-22226 GCF_000164805.1 Carlito syrichta
GGTCACAAGAATGGATGAAATCACTAAAGTAGTATTAGATAATAGTGAAAGAAAGAGTACCGAGGGCAGAGTCCTGGTCCATTCCTAAGTCAGAGAGAAGGGAAAGAACTGGCAAAGGAGACAAAGAAAGATTAGTCAAAAATACGGTTCCTGAATGAAGAAAGTATATGAAGGAAAAAGGAAATTAACTTATCAAAAGTTGATGAAAAGCCAAGAAGATCAAGAGTAAGATGTTACTAATATGTCAAGTAAAAGGAGTAATAAGACCTGTTCATTAGATTTAGCAACATGGAAATCAGTGAGGACTTAAAAGAATGGGATTGAATGATTAGGAGAGAAGCCTTCTTGAAGTAGGTTTAAGAGAAAATAGCAAGGCCAGGCTCAGTGGCTCAGACTGTAATCCCAGCACTTTGGGAGGCTGAGGCGAGTTGGTTACCTGAGCCCACAGGTTCGAGACCAGCCCAGCCAACTTGGCAATACCTCATCTCTATGATAAATCAAAAATTAGCCAGGCCCGATTCCGTGTGCCTGTAGTTCCAGCTACTTGGAAAGCTGAGGCAGAAGGGTAGCCAAAGCCCAGTAGGTTGACTCTGGGGTGACCATGACGGTGCTACTGCACTCCAGCCTGGGCAACAGAGTAAGATTCCAACTAAAAAAGAAAAAGAAAAAGAAAAGAAAGAAAGAAAATAGTATTTGGAGGTAGCAAGTATTGACAAGTTGTTATAATTAGGGTGACCATATGACCAAATTTCCCTGGTACTGTCCTGGTATTCACCATATGTCCCAGCATATTTAGTCTCATTATTTGTTGTTTGAACAACAATAAGGTCAATGTAGTTATGATTAATTGCTGTCAGTATTCTTTTTAGTACCCTAATTTGGCCAGCAGTAGCCTCCTTAAGCCAGTTTATGTGACTTTTGAGACTTCATTTTGAACCCCGTTAGTCCTTCCTTTTCTGAAAATTAGGCCACTATAAACCACACAGTTTATAAAGAAGTCCTGAACCTAGGGGTAGAATAACAAAGGAAGGAACAAAAGCACAAATAATGCATTCAAAGCAGAAACAGGGATAGGAGCATAACAGAAGCATAATAAAGAGACTCCCAGAATGTCAGATTACTGAGCTATCTGATGTAAGGAGCAGAGGATTGAGATGTCATTGGTTTCTAGAGACTATAGAAATAGGTGTAGGAAGAAGACAGTGATATTTTATTTGGAAAAATCTCTTGGCAGTATAATGATAGAGTATAACTGTATATTGAAGTTTCATTTGGTAGACCTGCATTTAAGAAACAGAAAGTATTTAGGAAATAAGCTTATTGTTGTCACTGAAGGGTAGCCATAATAAAATTCCCATGTGTAGAAAATAGGAAGATTTGCACGTCAATAGCTCTCTCACAAATTATTTCAGATTCTGATTTCAGGGAAGTGCATTATTTGCCTCATCGTCAAATACAGCAAAATTCTAGAATCCAGACTTTTCTTGGTAACTTCTG
>NW_006964009.1:23538-23847 GCF_000164805.1 Carlito syrichta
ACGCAAGTTGACTTAGATCCTAGCTCCATGATGAATAAGCTCCCAAGTAGGAAGATTGAAACTTCAAGGAAATCTAAAGAAAGGAAACTCCTGAACCCAGTTTTAGAAGCTAACTAAGGTCAGTTAGTATTTGATAAGCAAATTATTGAAATTTTTCGTTTCCCTTATAATGTTGGTAAAATTATATGTCTATTTGTGAAAAACCTTTTCATCATTTTGCACAGTTGTTTGTGTTACTTGTCTGAGTTATTGTCTGCTTTGCACTTATTTTAAAATATTCCACATATTTAACTCTTAGGTAACTAGTAT
>NW_006964010.1:0-462 GCF_000164805.1 Carlito syrichta
ACACACACACACACACACACACACACACACATGCACACACACACACTCTCAGAACTACTCGATTTGTGGTCTTTCAGAATAGGGTTTTTCTTTCTTTGTAAAGCCTGTGATTTTCAGCATTCTTACTGAGTCATGTTACTATTTTTGGGTCATGTTGGACAACATTCTCTACTGTATATCATGCACAGCTTTTTCCTGTGTCATCTTTTTTGTTTCCATTTCCCTGTTTGTTTCTCAGTTCTTTGGTTTTCCATTTATTCCATAACATAATTATATAAACAGTTAGTCAATCAACACATTTATATCTTACTTCATCTGGAAATCTAGGAAACACATTGTATTATGTGAAGTGTTTGCTTCTTTATATTTTCATTGGATGCTTACACCAGGGTGACATGTGGCTATGTCTCTATTGCTAAATACCTTAATAGAAAAACATCCAGTACAAGTACTGTATTTTGC
>NW_006964011.1:0-428 GCF_000164805.1 Carlito syrichta
AACAAATTTTTATAATGAAAAAAAAGCAGAAATAAATATTTAAAGGTGATGTCCTTAAAACGTCATCAGAAATGAACAGGCCCAGAGAAGTTAGTCATCATGGCCAGAAGAAGAATTAAGTGACACAGTGAATTTTGTGTTAAGTTTTAAGGGAAGTTTCATCTGACAGCTTATTTTCATGTTTGTAAATTGTTTAGAAAAGAAACCAAGAGCAGAGTATGAACTCATATAAACAGGAGACCAGATGTTTGAGGAGGATTGAGTGTCTGCGTTGAAGTCATAATAAGGATTAGAAAAATAGTGTGATTAGAGTAACAACTGTGCTCAAAAAAAATTGTCTCATTTGAGTTTACTAATGATGAATATGTAGAATTTCAGTCTCAATTTTGGTTTTATTCTCTCAATTCTCTTGGAAATTCAGTCATGAA
>NW_006964012.1:0-1096 GCF_000164805.1 Carlito syrichta
AATTATTTGGCTAGCTAACTAGTTGGCTGACTATTAAAGTTAGCTAGTTTTGTCAGCTAGTTAACAAGTTGAGTCATCTAGTTAAGTCAGCTAGCTAACTAACTATGTCAGCTAGCTAAGTCAGCTAGTTAACTCTGCCTTCTGACTAGTTAAGTCAGCTGCTTAAGTCAGCTAGGTAGCTAGTGAGCTAAAGGGTTAAGTCAGCTGGTTGAGTCAGCTATTTAGCTAGTTAGCTAATGGGTTAAGTCAGCTGGCTGAGAAAGCTAGTTAGCTAGTTAGCTAATGGGTAAAGTCAACTAGTTGAGTCAGCTAGCTGGCTAGTTAGCTAACAGCAAAAGTCAGCTGGTTGAGTCAGCTGGTTAGCTAGTTAGCTAACGAGTTAAGTCAGCTGATTCAGTGAGTTAGCTGGCTTGTCAGCTAACGAGTTAAGTGGGCTGGTAGAGTCAGCTGACTGGCTTGTCAGCTAACAAGTTAAGATGGCTGGTGGGGTCAGCTGGCTGGCTCGTCAGTGAATGAGTTAATTTGGCTGTCGGAGTCAGCTGGCTGGCTCTTCAGCTAATGAGTTAAGTTGGCTGGAGGAGTCAACTGGCTGACTCATTGGCTAATGAGTTAAGTTGGCTGATGAAGTCAGCTAGCTAGCACGTAGGCTAACAAGTTAAATTGGCTGGTGAATTCAGATGGCTACCTTGTCAGCTAATGAGTTGTCAGCTGGCAGTCAGATGGCAAGCTCGTCAGCTAATGAGATATGTCAGCAGGTTGAGTCAGCTGGCTGGCTAGTGAGATAATGAGTTAACTCAGCTGGTTGAGACAACTGGGTGTCTCCAGAGCTAACGACTTAAGTCAGGTGGCTGTCAGCTGGCTGTCTCCTCAGCTAACCAGTTAAGTCAGCTGGTGAAGTCAGCTGGCTAGCTCATCAGCTAATGAGTTAAGACAGCTGGCAAAGTCACCTGGCTAACTTGTAGGCTAATGAGTTAAGTTAGCTAACTAAGTCAGCTAGAAAACTAGTAAGTTAACGAGTTAAGTCAGATAGCTATGTCACCTAGCTAACTACTTAAGTCATCTAGCTAAGTCAATAGTTATGTCAGCTATCTTACTA
>NW_006964013.1:0-482 GCF_000164805.1 Carlito syrichta
CAATAAGCCCTGGCATTTGGACTTGGTCTGAGGGACAATGGGAAGCCATTGTAGAATCTTCAACAGGAGCATGGAAATTGGAGTTGCTTGTAGGTAGATATTATATCAATATAAGGGGTTCTTTCTCTGTTGATTATGGCTGCTGATTCAGCCAAAGGAAAATGAAGTTCTGAATGGGCTTGTACCTCCAGCAGTGACTGCAGGTACTGTCAAAGGGAGGTGCAGGCTACGTCCAACATTCTCAGAAGGTCCCTGCTCTCCCGAGAATGGCTTGATGCTTATTGCTAATAACAAGGATGGCAATTCATTCACCTTTTTCTGTGCTGGCATTCCTTTTAAAGCCCTCCATATCAACTGAAAATGGTTCTGGATATGCCTTCTGGAAAAGATGGCACCATGCCAAAATGTCTCTTTTTCAAGTACCATATTTCTCCTTTGATAAAGGGCAGAGTTGAGATGAGGTACAATGAGGACTTTCAATC
>NW_006964014.1:0-355 GCF_000164805.1 Carlito syrichta
GACTAGTTATGTCAGCTGACCTGTGAGATCACTTGCTGGACAATGAGTTAAATTAGCTCAACTTTTGGCTCACTTGTCAGCCGACTAGTTAAATCACATAACCAGTCAGCTGCCTAGCTGGCCAACTAGTTAAGTCAGCTAACCAATTGGTCGAATAGTAGGCCAATTTGTCAGTTGACAAATTGTAGTCGTGGACAAGTTAGGCCATCTAAATAATCGGCCTACTAATCGGCCAACTAGTTAGGTCAGCACACAAGCCATCCAACTAGTTAACAGAACTGACTAGTGGGCCAACTCGTCAGTCAACTATCTCACCCAGTTAACTAGTCAGCCGACTAGTCGGCCAACTTGTTAA
>NW_006964015.1:0-399 GCF_000164805.1 Carlito syrichta
AAAATAATGGAATGAAACAGAAAACCCCAAAATAAATCCTTATGAATACAACTAAATGACCAGAAAATGGAGAAAAAAACTTCTTCAACAAATGGTATTGGAAAACTGACTATTCACAAAAGAAAAAAAAAGATAAACTCTTAAATCATATAGAAAAACTATCTAAGCCTGGGTAGGTGGCTCAGCCTGTAATCCTGAGCTTTGGGAGGCTGAGGTGAGTGGACTGCCTGAGCCCGCGGGTTCCAGACCTGCTTGGGCAATTTGTCAAGACCTCAGCTCTACAATACATTAAAAAAAAAAAAAAAAACTAGCTGGGCGTGGTAGTACGCACCTGTAATTGCAGCTACTTGGAAGGCGGAGGCAGGATCCCCAGAGCCCTGCTGGTTGAGGCTGCAGTGG
>NW_006964016.1:0-350 GCF_000164805.1 Carlito syrichta
ACCATGGGGAGGATGAGGAGGCCTCCTGCAGGTAGACCGAGGAGGCATGCCATGGGGGGGGCAAGGAAGTGAATCATGGGGAGGCTGAGTAGGTGCCCTGAGGAACTGCTGAAGGTTCATACTATAGGGATGCCAAAGAGGCATGCCATGGGACGCCAAGGAAATGCACTATGGGAACACTGGGGAGACACGCCACAGGCATGCCACAACGACCACAAGGAGGCATGCCATTGGTACCCCAAAGAGATGTGCGGTAAGAACTCTGAGGAGGTGTGCCACAGGGACACCAAGAGGCATGCTACACTGCAGGGATGATGAAGTGGTACTCCATGGGATGGTGAGAAAGTGTG
>NW_006964017.1:0-349 GCF_000164805.1 Carlito syrichta
TAGTTAGCCATCTGGCAAGTTAAGCTGGTTGGTTAGCAGGCTTGTTAGGTAGGTGGCTAGCTAGTTAAGACCGCTGGCTATCTAGGCAGACGAGCAGGGTGCCTGGCTAGTTAAGTTGGCTGGCTATCCGACTCTCTAGCCAGAAGGTTGCCTAATTAAGCCAGCTGGCTAGCCAGCTGGCCAGCCCGCTACCTGGTTGGCTGTCTCCCTAGCCAACTAGCCAGCTAGGTAGCTAGCTAGTTAAGCCAGATGGTTAGCAGTGTAATCATAAATTTGGCTAGCTAGTTAAGTCAGTTGGCTTGCCTGATATCCAGCCAACTTGCTAGTCAGCTACTTAAGTCAGCTAGCA
>NW_006964018.1:0-301 GCF_000164805.1 Carlito syrichta
TAAATAAAAATGGGTATAAGGGACTGCTACTAATGGTTGTATGCTAAAAAACTAGAAAACATGGATAAAGTCGCCAAATGTTTAAAAAAAGAAAACTGTACTAACTATAGAAATCAAGAATAAATCGAAAATTTATATAACATATAGCAAGTAAAAGAACATGAATTAGTAATTAGAAACTTCTCATGCAGACAAACCCTCAGTCAGGCTGATGGTTTCACTAGTGAATTCTACCAAATGTTTAAAAGAAAATGAATATAAATCCTTTATGAACCCTTCTAAAGACTAAAAGGAGAGGGAA
>NW_006964019.1:0-324 GCF_000164805.1 Carlito syrichta
AAAAGAATGTGGGATGAGATGATTCATTAGGGACACTCCCAGGACAGGTCTTATACTCTAGATGATATTAAACAACTCCCTCTGTGTTGCTTTTGGGATGATTTTAGAATCTAACTGTGTTGTAGAAAATGTAATGCTTCTTTACCACATGTTTTTGTCTGGAAACAACTTATCCAAAATGCTGAAATTGTGTGTGTGTGTGTGTGTGTGTGTGTGTGTGTGTGTGTATACACACACACACACACACATACACAATCACATTAATATCTGTGGCTTATAAACATAAATAAAAATGAGGTTATCTTCAAAGATCAGTGATAAAAT
>NW_006964020.1:0-845 GCF_000164805.1 Carlito syrichta
ATTCCCCGTGGGGAAGGGGAACGGGCCAATGACGGGTAACAACTATGGTGAAGCGAGAACAACCTAAGACAGAAGCCAAGATGTTTTGGTGGTTTGTTTAATAAAAAAGGGGGAGATGTTGGGAGCCAACATATGTAACCACACAGCTGAGGCCTATGAAGGCCTATTCAGAAGGTCGCCTTGGAGACAAGGATATAACATCAAGTGTGTACATATGAATAGTAACCAGTGTATTATAAGACAACATAATTTTCAATATTAGGAAGTGACAGTCTAAAATAAAATCTTATTATATCCTATGAAAAATGCACAGCAGAATTATTTTATATCTCTTTTTCTTTCTAAACTGTTTTTCTTCTTAAGATTTTTTAGCTGTTATTTCCTGGTAAATTGATTGATTAGATTTTGTTCCAGTATGTAGTTTCATTTGGGGTTATGATTAGACGTTATAACTGTGATAATAGTTGTATTATGTTGCTTTTGGTCAAGCAGAACGTTCTTGGTTTTTGTACGTGCGGTAACTTTCAGCTTGCTTCAGTCCCCGGCTGTCGTTATGGCAACTGTGCAGTTCATTGTTTTAAGTGGCATGGCAGGTTTTGAGACGTAGGTAGTTTCCATGTAATAGGCAATCAGATTTAGGTTTTAGGTTAAAATGTCATTGAATTAAGTTTTATAGAACATAGAGTAAGTTCATAATTTTTATACTTATTAGTACTAATGATAAGGTTTGTAATAGATTATAGTAGGATAATAGTTGTATTAGAATTTGGACATGATATTATAAGATAAGTAATTAATAAAGTATAAAAGACAATAGTTTAGATATTTGAGATTTATAGAAGTTG
>NW_006964021.1:0-7131 GCF_000164805.1 Carlito syrichta
CCTAGGCAGTTAGGTGAGCCTTCTAGCCAGCTTGCTAGCTACTTAAGTCACGTAGTTATGTCAACTGGCTAGACAGATGGCTAGCTAGGTAGCTAGATAGCTAAATCAACTGTCTAGTCCACTGGGGAGCTAGTAAAGCCACCTAGTTAAGTCAGCTCAATATCCAGCTGGCTAGCTAGGTAGCTTGTTACTTAAGTCAGCTGGCTAGTCAGCTGGCTACCTACTTAAGTCACCTAGTTATGTCATCTGGCTAGCCAGCTGACTAGCTATATAGCAAGCTAGTTAATTCAGTTGTCTGGCATTCAGGCCAGCTATTTAAGTCAGCTAGTAAAGTCAGCTGTCTAGCCAGCTGGGTAGCTAAGTAGCAAGCTTAAGTCAGTTGGCTAGTCAGCAGGCTAGCAATTTATGTCAGTGACTAAAGTCTGCTGACTATTCTGCTAGCTAGCTAGGAAGAGAGTTAGTTAAATTAGCTGGGTTGCCAGCTGGATAACTAGTAAAGTCTGCTAGTTTTTCCAGCTGGCTAGATGGTTAAGTCAACTAGTTAAGTAGGCTGGCCAGCCAGCTGGATAGCTAGGTACCAACATAGTTAATTCAGCTGGCTAGCCAACTGGCTAGTTATTTAAGTCACCTTTTTAATTCATTTGGCTTCCCAGCTGGCTAGCTAGGTAGCTATCCAGTAAAGTCAGCTGGTTATCCAAGTGTCTAGCTAGTTACGTCACCTAGTTAAGTCAGCATGCTAGCCAGCTGATTAGCTAGGAAGCTATGTAGTTAATTCAGCAGGCAAGCCAGCGGTATATGTCAGTAGCTAGCTAGTTAAGTCAGCTTGCTAGCCACCTAGCTAGCTAGAGATGTCAGCTTGTTAATTCAGTGGGCTAGCCAGCTGTCTAACTAGTTAGTTCAGATATTTGAGTCAGCTGGCTAGCCAGCTGGCTAGCTGGATAATCAGCTAGTTAATTCAAGTGTCAAGCCAACTGGCTAGCTGGTTATCTCGCTAGTTAAGTCAGCTGGCTAGCCAGCTGGCTGGCTGGTTAAGTCAGCTAGTTAAGTTAGCTGGTTAGCCACCTGGCATAAGTAGCTAGCTATTAAGTCAGCGAGTTAAGTTGGCTGTCTAGCCGGCTGTATAGCTAGGTGCCTAACTAGTTAAGCCAGCTGGCTAGCCCGATGGCTATCTAGTTAAGTCAGCTAGTTAAGTCAGCTGGCTAGCCAGCTGGCTAACTAGGTGGCTGGCAAGTTCAGACGGCTGGTAAGCTGACTGGTCAGGTAGATGACCAGCTAATGAAGCCAGCTGACAAGCAGGATGGCTGGCTAGTTAACCTGGCTTTATATCCCACTCTTCAGCCAGACGACTGGCTATTTAAGTCAGCTGGCTAACCAGCTGGCCAGCTCGTTAGCCAGGTATATGGCTGCCTAGCCAGCTAGCCAGCCAGGTAGCTAGCTAGGTAAGTGAGCTGGCTAGCCGTCTAGCCAAACAGATAGCAAGCTAATTAAGTCAGCTGGCTAGCCAGCTGACTAGATGGTTGTCAGCTATTTAAGTCAGCTGGCTAGCCACATTGCTAGGTAGGTAGCTAGCTAATTAAGTCAGATGGTTACCTGGATGGGTAGCTAGTTAAGTCAAGTCAGGCAGTTAAGTGAGCTGGCTAGCCAACTGGCTAGCTATGTGGCTAGCTATTTAAGGCAGCTGGCTTGCAGGAGGGCTACCTAGTTAAGTCTGCTACTTAATTCAGCTGTTTAGCCAGCTGCCTAGATAGGTGGCTGGCAAGTTAAACCAGCTTGTTAGTAGGCTAGTCAGTTAGGTGGTCAGATAGTTAAGCTGGCTGGCTAGCCAGCTGATCAGCAGGGTGGCTGGCTAGTTAAGTCGGCTGGCATTCCCACTCTCCATACAGACGACTGGCTTTTTATCCCAGCTTGCTAGCCAGGCAGCCAGTTCGCTAGCTAGCTAGCCAGCCAGGTAGGTAGCTAGTTAAGACAGCTGGCTAGCCATAGAGCCAACCAGGTAGCTAGCTAGTTAAGTCAGCTGGCTAACCAGCTAGACAGCCAACAAGCTAGTCAGTTAAATACGTCAGCTAGCTAGCCAGCTAGCTAGTTAAGTCAGCTAGCAACTCACCTAATTATCCAACTACCCAGTTAAATCAGCTAGCTAGTAGGTTGCTAGTCAGCTAGCTAGTTAAGTCAGCTGGTTCGACAGCTAGCTGGTCAGCTAGATAGTTAACTCAGCCAGTAGCCAGATAGCTGGCTAGTCAAGTCAGCAAGCTGGAGAGTTAGTTACCTTGTTTGCTAGCTTGTTATGTCAGCTACATAGCCAGCTATCTTGTCAGCCAGCTAGTCATGTCAGCTAGCAAATCAGCTAGTTACTTAGCTAACTAATCGGCTAGCAACTCAGCTATCTGGTCAGCTAACTAGTGGGCTCGCTCACTTTCCATCAGGTCAGATAACTAGTCAGCTCGCTCGCCTGCCAACTGGTCAGCAAACTAGTCAGCTCACTCACCAGCCAACAGGTCAACAAACTTATTGGCTCACTCACAAGCCAGCAGGAAAGCTAACTAGTCGCCTTGCTCACCAGAGGACTAGTTAAGTCATCTCACCATTGGGCTCACTGGATGACCGAATAGTTATGGCAGCTCAATCATCGGCTCACTCACAGGCCAATTAGTTAAATCGGCTCACCGGTTGGTTCTCTTGCTGGCCAACTTGTTAATTCTTCTGGCCAGTCGGCTCAGTCGCCAGCTGACTAAATTCGGCTGACCAGTTTGCTCACTCACTAGCCGACAAGTTTAGTCACCTGACCAGTCGGCTCACTTGCAGGCCGACTAGATAAGTCAACTCACATGTCGGCTCACTCGCTTGCTGACTTGTTAAGTAGCTAACAGGTCTGCTGACTAGCCAGCCAACTAGATAGTCAGCTAAACAGTAGGCCGACTACTGGACCAACTTGCAAACTGACAAGTTAGCTCAGCTAGCTAGTCAGCTGACAAATTAGTTCAACTAACTAGTGGGCCAACTAGTCAGCAGACTAGTTTGCTCAGCAAACAAGCAGATAACAAAGTAACCTTCTTAACTAGTGGACCAACTCGTTAGTCAGCTACTTAACCCAGCTAACTAGTTGGCCGACTAATTGGCCGACATTTTAAGCCGGCTAACAAGTAGGCCTAGTAGTCAGGAAATGTGTTAAACAAACTAAGTAGTCCGTCTACTCAGCCAAAAATTTAAGTGTCCTAGCTAATTCGTTCATCAACTAGTTAAGACAGCTAGTTAACTCGTTTACTGCGGGGTGCCAACCCATGCATGTTTTGGCAAGTGCCTTGGAAGATGTGGTGGCATTGGCAAATCTGTAGGGAAAGATAAATATCTTTCTAGAAAGAAAGATGGAAGGATAGATATAAAGAGGAAGAACGAGAAAGAAAGTGAACAACTGTTCAGTGAAATGAGCAGAAGCCGTTTATTGAAAGTTACAGCAGGTATTTTTCCCCAAATTTTAGACAGTCTCACAAGCCTTTCCACGTGAATATAAACCCAGGTGCAGGAGGAGCATCCCCCACCCACCAGATGTTTTCTCAGGTATGAGGAAGACAAACCCAAAGATTGTCTTATTGTTCCCTTTGCTAGTTACTGCTCTTCAAAAGCAGTGCAACAATCCCTACAAGCCTAATGATGTTCTGATAATCAACTTCTAAAGCTCACTCAGTACCCATAATGGACTAACTTAAACTTTGTTACCTTTCTATTTTATGCAAATACTACTTACACAATGCTATGGAAGCTCTTAATTATAGCTTAAAACAATTCGTAAAGAATGTGCCATGGTCCAAAGATCACACTGGGCTCTATAGGATGTGGCGCAGGCCAAGGTTCACGGTGGGCCACTTTTTGGAGCTACAGACTACAATCTCTTAACAAAATGGCTATTCTAAAGTCCTATATATCTATCCTAATTTGTCTGAAAGTTTCTAATTCCTTATCCTAATATATAAAGGTGATCATCAGAAACAAAGCTTCTAAAAATAAAACCCAAATATAAATTGTAAATGTACTAAGACCAAAACCACAGTAGTAGAAAATGGAGACAATGAAATTTCTAAAGTTAACTGTATTCTTATTAAACCTCAAAATATCATGATTGATCATGCTTGAAATAACATGATTCCCTGACGTTAGCATGACCTATTCTACAATACTTTCTATGAATAAAATAAATTCAATTTCTATAATAGGGAGAAAAACCCTACATTAACTGTAGCAAAATCTGGCCTAAAAGAATGCAGCCAAGTCCAAAGTACGCACTGGGCCCTCAGGAATGTGGCCCAGCCCAAACTTTGTACTGGGTCATTTCTGATAACTCTAGATAGTCATCTATACCATTGAAAAGCTGAAAACAGCTCTCCAAAAGTGTATACTAGTTCTACAAATATACGTTTAAATTTTATAAAGAAGCTTGTACCATATAAAATGCTCCTAAATGTGACCTGAATTTGAATTATATCTAATACCTAAGCCAAAACCAGTTTATGGGAAACAGAAACAATGGGTTTCTAGAGTGAGCTATGCCTGTCACAGTCACAGAGCCTTCAGCTTAGGCCAGCACAGTTCCTTTAGGTTGCTTGTGCTGCATGGTAAAAGGAGGAGGAAAATGGAGTCAATGGCTCCCGAACACATCCTAGCAGTCTCAGGGTCCATGGCCCACCCTGATCCCTAATGCTCAGTGGGCCTCCGTGGCTGGCTCCCAACATCCCCCCCTTTTTATTTTTTAGCACAAAACCATGAAACTCGGTGTTGAGCTGAGAAATGTTCTTCAGTACTCTGAAAATAACTGGAAGATAGGCATAGCAACACAAGAATCATTGTCCCACAAATTCTCACATTAATGAGTATAGACAATAATGACTTTTGATTACAATGAGAAGTTATTAAATATGGAGCTAGCCATTTCATAGGACCAGAACTGCTTTTCAGCAACAGTCATGTCATGCATGTCTTGATGTAATTTAGTAAGGTCTATACTCAAGTCTGAATGATTCCAAATTCCAAGGATATGATTCTTTATCTTCTCCCAATTACGGACAGACTTATTCACCTCCAAAGGAGTGGGGCAAATCCACTCAGAGTGGCATTGGAGAGTGACATCGGAGAGACAATTTTATCTTTAAAGTTACAAGCTGTTGTCGTACTGCTAAAACTGTCTCCTCTAAAGCATTAACTTACTCTCTAACTTTTGATCTATAATCTCTGAGTAGCTAATGCAATAGAAACATTCTTAGATAACTGATCAGTAAAGGTAGCTGTATGAACTTCCATAGATAGAGCTACAGCTGAAACTGTTACTGAAGTAGCAATAGCTTATTAATGCTGTAATTCCTAAAATTAGAGAAGCTAAAAAAATTTTCTGTCTTTCTAACACAGCATTAACCTCATACAATGTCTGTAAACCATATTCAGCATATCAACGGGATGACAAAGATATGGGGACTATCAAATAGGGGAGTTGCTTAAGAATGACAAATCCCTCATAAAAGACGTTGGTTAAACAATTAGTAAAATGCATTCAGTACAAGATATCCTGCAAACATCAGCATGGTAAACAATTTTAACATGTGATATTCATTCTAAATAAGAAATATATAAGGAGATTGCAAGTATGCTCTAATAAGCTATGACTGAGTTTGTCCACCAAACCTAAACAGGCCGACTGGTTGAAGGGCTGCGAGAGCTCTTAAAAGATGAGACTGAAAAATCTGCCGGACGCCGTACTTTATGGAAAGTACTGGAAGCACCCATCCATTGGAATGTCACCTAACTGTGGCAAGTGTAGAGCCATTAAAAACCCAAGTCATTAATATATAGTCTTTTACCAGGTGCAGGATAGTCCACTTTAGAGTTATATGCACAGTCTCCCCATTTTGTGAATCCAATATCTCACTAGATGAGTGACCGGTCCTTTTCCATACCATTGAAGGGACAAGCAGGTACGTTGAGAGGTGGTGAAGCTCTAGTCGCACAACTAGGGTCGGTTCCTCCAGGCATTAACATCTCCAGTCACCAACTGTCCTTGATATTGTCCTGATAAGGGCTTTCTGTACTCAGAGACTTAAAGGTAGACATTAAGCGAGAAGTCCAGTACCTGAGGACGAAATAAAGCAGGCCCTCCCATTTGGCTCAGCTGCTTGAATAGACAAGCTAGCTAGTTAGCTAATAAGTTAAGTCAGCTGGATATGTCAGCTAGCTTGCTAGTTAGCTAATGAGTTAAGTCAGCTGGTTGTTTCATCTAGCTAGCTCATTTGCTAACGAGTTAAGTCAGATGACTAAGTCACCTAGCTAGCACGTTATATAATGAGCAAGCTAACTAGTTAGCTAGCTGATTAAGGTCAGACTTACATAGGCAGCTAACTATGTAAGTCAGCTTGTTAGCTAAGTATCTAGCTAGTTAGCTAACAATTTAAGTCAGCTGGCTAGCTAGGTAGCTAGCTAATTAGCTGACTATTTAATTCAGCTGGCGATCGAGGTAGCTAGCTGGTTAAGTCAGGTAGTCAAGTCAGCTGGCTATCCAGCTAGCTAGCTTGGTAGCGAGCTAGTTAAGTCAGTTGACTAGCTAGCTGGTTAGCTGGTTAATTCAACTAGATGAAAGAACTGGCTAGCCAGCTTGCAAGGTAGTTAACTAGATAGCTAAGTCAGCTAGATAGCTACTTGAGTAGCTAGTGATGTCAGCGAGTTAAGTCGGCTGATAGCCAACTTGCTAGCTGGCTAATACAGCTAGTTTAGTTAGCTGTCTAGCCAGCTGGCTAGGTAGGTAGCTAGCTAGATAAGTCACCATGCTAGCCAGTAGGCTAGCTGTTCAATGCACCTAGTTAATTTAGCTGGCTAGCCTGCTAGCTAGGTAGTTAGTAAGATTGTTAAGTGAACTGGCTAGCCAGCTTGCAAGCTTAAGTCATCTAGGTAAGTCAGTTGGCTAGCCAGCTGGCTATATAGGTAGCCAGCTTGTTTAGTCATCTGGCTAGGCAGCTGACTAGCTGGTTAAGTCAGCTAGTTAAGTCAGATGGCAACCAGCTGGCTAGCTAGTTAAGTAAACTCACTAATTCAGTTGGCTATCCAGCTGGTTAGGTCGTTAAAAAGCTAGTTAAGTCAGATGGCCAGCCATCTGGG
>NW_006964023.1:0-522 GCF_000164805.1 Carlito syrichta
CAATTCGCTCATTTCAGGACTCCAGCAACATTCTGGTCCTCTTGAAAGTTGTAAACGGGTATCAGGCACTCCAAGTCCATTAGGTTCCTCGGAACAATTAAGGCCAGATTTCAGGACAAAAGGAATCATTTTGCTATATGTGGATGTAACGCTGGTCTTAAGGTAAACCCTGTAATCCTTCCCCTTCCGTTTCTCTTTTTATTTTGAGAGCGGACAAGGGTTTTGCAGTTGCCAAATGTTTAGTATGTATTTTTAAAGGTAAACAGGAATCATGGATTCTACATTCCTAGGAAACTTCTGGGCATCTGTCTTTTTGTTTACGAGTTTGGAATCCACATCAACAGAGAAAATCAGGGCATCTTGCTGAGAATGAAAAGGAAATCCGGTTCAAGGAGTTCTCATTAACCGGAATCTACAGTGCCTCTTGATAAGGTTTAATCAGCAATCTGAGCTTCTGACCCTACATTTTTCAGAGCTACTTTCTCCGTGGATACTCTAATCTGTCATTACAGATGCATAGGA
>NW_006964024.1:0-748 GCF_000164805.1 Carlito syrichta
CCAAGGTGGGGGGTGGTATGGGTAGAATTGGGTGGGAATCACAGTATGTTTTAGGACTGGTGGACATAGCGAGGCAAGCATTTCTAGATACGGGGTCCAAAGTGTCTTGGGCTGGAAAATGTCATTTGACCCTTTTTTTTCCTTTAGTTTGGGTCTCACTCTTATTTTCCAGGCTGGATTACGGTGGCACAATAATGCCACTGTAGCTCACTGCAGCCTCTGCATCTTTGGCTCAGGAGATCCATCTGCCCAAGCCTCCTCAAAAGCTGGGTCTCCAGGCGGGTGCCACCACCCGCGGTTAACTTTTTCTTTCTCTATGGAGATGAGGCCTTGAGATGTTGCCCAGGCTGATCTTGAACTCCTGGGATCAAGCAATCCTCCCACCTCGGCCTCTCAAACTGCAGAGATTATTGGCGTGAGCCATTGTGCCGTGCCTCATCTGACACTTTTTATTGAGCAGTTGCTGGGTCTTCCAGGCAGTTGCTGGCATGAACAACAAAGTTTTTTTGCAACTTTAATTTTCCTAGGCAAAAGATTCCTGTGTTCATAAAGTTACGTCGATTAAGCCAGGGTAATGACGACTCTGTGGTAAGGACCGCAATCTGTATGCATGATTTCTGTTCTGACTAACTTTATAAAATTCAGCAGTTCAGTGTGGGAAGTAGTATAGGGCAGTGAAGGACAGGCTGGGGGCCTGACCAGGAAGTAGCTTTTGCTAAGTCAATTAGGACAAACTGCTGAACTGACT
>NW_006964025.1:0-870 GCF_000164805.1 Carlito syrichta
CCCTAAACCATATGAAAATATATTCCATCTATATAAAAAAGATATAAATTAAAACTAGGATGTATCATTTCTCACCTACATAATGGCAAAAATACAAAAGTTTGATAATGTACTCCATTGGTGAGATTGGAGAAAACAAGTTATTTCAGTTATCACTAGCAAAAAATCCACTACACTACATCTTCTGAAGAGAGTAAATTGGCCCCATTCAATAAAATTAGAGATGTACTTATAAGTTTGAACTTCCAGGACAGTAATAAAAAAATATTCACTCACTAAGGTGAGATAACATTTTCATGGATTTGTTTACAAAGGCATTATTTGAGGTATCAAGAGATAGCTAAATATACTTTGATAATTGACCTAAACAGCTTTCTCTGTTAAAATCATGCAAATCACCCACATGTCTTCAATCTTTAAAAAAGTATGGAAAGCCGGGCTCGGTGGCTCAGCCTGTAATCCCACGCCTTTGGGAGGCTGAGGTGAGTGGATTGCCTGAACCCGCGGGTTCGAGACCACCTGGGTAGCGAGACCTCATCTCTACAATAAATCAAAAAATCAGCTGGGCATGGTAGCGCATGCCTGTAATTCCGGCTACTCGGAAGGCTGAGGCGGAAGGATCGCCGGAGCCCAGCAGGTCGAGGCTGCGGTGGCCGGGAGCAGCCACTGCACTCCAGTCTGGGCGACAGAGTGAGACTCCAACTCAAAAAAAAAAAAAAGTATGAAAAATATATTATTACCACTGATTTTATAATCTTTTATATACTGTAATTATCATAGTACTTATTTTTCAGATTGATGATAGCATACTTTATTCCAATGTAGGGGAATTTTTTTTCTCATTTTGCATAGTAGTTTTATTTCATTATA
>NW_006964026.1:0-612 GCF_000164805.1 Carlito syrichta
CTCTCCTTTAGCAATAGACAGTACATTTTCCTGTATATGAGAACTCCCATTATCCAGATTCCTACTTCCAAAACCTGAATGGTTGTTTTCTCTTAGCCAGACGTTGTGTAGGTTTTTGGGATGGAGGACTCGTGTAAGCAAGTTTCCAGATTCTGCGTTGCAACAGGTCGTGTAGTGTTCTATATATGAGGACTTCCATTACTGCAATTCTTGTTACATTCTCAGAAAGACGCCAAGATATTTCCTGGTGACCTAGAATTCCAGTTGCTTGGATATCAAGATAAAGACTCCCGTAATGTTCTTGAGGAATTGGAACCCAAGATTCCTGGTCCCTTTTCAAAAGAAACACTAAAAATTTGGCGACATAGAAGCCCAGATTGCTCTTTAAAACTTATCAAGAGGCTTTGTAGATATAAGCGATTGAGAACTCAAAGAACCGGATTCCCTTTCTGTTCTGAGCAAGATTCCCTGAATTTCCCTGTCTATGTGGATACCAAAACTTTGTGTACAAAAATGCAGATGCCCAGATGTTTCCTAGGGACATGGAATCCATGAATCCTGCTTACTTTTTAATAATTCGTATTTAATATTGGGCAAGTGCAAAACTCTCGC
>NW_006964027.1:0-566 GCF_000164805.1 Carlito syrichta
GTAGATGAAACACACACAGTCTCTTTCTCTCTCTCTCTCTCTCTCTCTCTCTCTCTCTCTTTCTCTGATGGATTAAGGGTTATACTGGAAGATATAACTCCTAGACTAGCTAATGACCCGGTTGAGTTGCTATATGTGCCTGCCCTGAAAACAGCAAGGCTTAGGGATTTAAAGAACTTGAATAAAGGATGATCACATTTGAAGTGCAAAAAGGAACTGGAGCATAACATAAGGTTATTCATGGAAGCAAAAAAACACAAACAAACACAACTCATGAAATGTGTAAGTAATGACAGAAAGGAAAAAAGAAACAGACATTTATTGACCACTTTGATCAGCAAGCCAGGAAATTGTGAGATGCTTGAAGTATGTTAATTTATTTTATTATAACAAAAGTCCTTCTTAGGTAGGTATTATTGACCCCTAAAAATGCAAAAACTGAAACTGAGGAAGTGCAAGTAACATATCCCTGCTGTAACACAGTAACCCCAAATCTGAGAGGGTTTCTGCATAATGTTTATCTGTTCCAAAGAAGTCACCCTCAGTCCTAGCAAGAAAAAACATCA
>NW_006964028.1:0-14964 GCF_000164805.1 Carlito syrichta
CATTTTTTATTTTTATTTTTTAGTGACTGAGTTTTGCTGTGAGGCTCAGGCTAGTAGTCTCAAACTCTTGGCAATCTTCCCACATCGGCCTCCTAAATTACAGGGATGGTAGGCAGGAACCACCTAGTCTGGCTTATTATTTTATATTATATTATGTTATATTATATTATACTTTACTTTTTTTATTTTTTAGAGACAGGGTTTTGGTATGAGGCTGAGGCTAGTCTCTAACACTTGGCTTCAAATGATCTTGCCTCAGCCTCCTAAAGTGCAGGGATGGCAGGCAGGAAACATCTAGTCTGGTTTATTATTTTATTTTATTTTAATTTACCATTTTATTTTTAATTTTTAGAGACAGGGTTTTGCTATGAGTTCCAGGCTAGTCTCAATCACCTGGCATCAAGCCACTCTCCCACCTCAGCCTCCCAAAGTTCTGGAATGACACCCAGGAAACACTTAGGCTGACTAATTACTTTTTATTTTATTTACCTATTTTTTATTTTTTAGAGACAAGATTTTGCTATGAGTTCCAGGCTAGTCTCAATCACCTGGCATCAAGCCACTCTCCCACCTCAGCCTCCCAAAGTTCTGGAATGACACCCAGGAAACACTTAGGCTGACTAATTACTTTTTATTTTATTTACCTATTTTTTATTTTTTAGAGACATGATTTTGCTATGAGTTCCAGGCTAGTCTCAAACTCCTGGTCTAATATGATCCTCCCACCTCGGCTTCCCTTGTTGGGAAGATAGCCAGAAAATACTAAACCTGACTATTATATTTGTTTTATTCTAATTGATTTTATTTTATTTTACTTTACTACTTTATTTTTTAATTTTCTAGAGACATGGATTTACTCTGAGGCCCATGCTAGACTCAAATTCCTGGCCTCAAGCAATATTCCTGCCTAGGCCTCTCAATATGCTGGCAGGCAGGAATCACTAAGACTGATTAATTATTCTATTTTATTTTATTATATTCTATTCAATTTTGTTTTATTTTAATTTATTTTGCTTTTTTTTTATTAGTAGAGACAGGGTTTTACTATGAGGCCCAGGCTAAATCAAATTCCTGAACTCAATTGACCTGCCCGCCTCGGCCTCCTTAAGTGCTGGGATGACAGCCAGAAACCACTAAGACTGGCAAATTATTTTATTTTATTTTGTTTATTTATTTATTTTTAATTTTACTTTACCAATTTATTTTCTTATTTTTCAGAAACAGGGTTTTACTATGAGTCCCAGGTTAGTCTCAAATTCCGGGCCTCAAGCAATCCTCCTGCGTCAGACGTCCAAAGTAATGGGATGACAGGCAGGAACCGCTAATTCTGGATAATTATTTTTGTTTTTGTTTAATTTTATTTTACTTTGTTATTTTATGTTTGTATATTGTAGAGACAGGTATTTGTTATGAGGCCTAGGTGAGTCTCAAAGTCCTGGCCTCAAGCAGTCCTCCAGCCTTGGCCTCTACAAGTGCTGGGATGAGAGTCAGGAACTGCTACGTCTGGCAATTTTTTTTATTTTATATATTTTAAAATTTATTTTATTTTATTTCCTGTTATTTTAATTTAGTTTACTATTTTATTTGTTTATTTTGCAGAATCAAGGTATTGCAATGAGGCCCAGACTAGTCTTAAATTCCTGGCCTTAAATGATTCTCCCACTTCGGCCTACTAAAATGAAGGGATGACAGGCAAGAACCAGAAATTTGGCCAATTATTTATTTTATTTTATTTTACTTTAATATTTTTGGTTTTTTTATTTTTTAGAGACACGATTTTCTATGAGGACCAGGCTAATCTCAAACTCCTGGCCTCAAGTGATCCTCCTGCCTCGGCCTCCTAAATTGCAGGAATGATAGACAGGAACCCAGTAATTTAGCTATTTATTTTATCTTAATTTATTTTACTTTATTATTTCATTTTCTATTTTGTAGCAACAGCATTTTGCTAGAGGCCCAGGCTAGTCCAAATTCCTGGCCTCAAGCAATCCTCCTGCCTCAGCCTCTCAAAATGTTGGGATGTCAGGCAGGAATTACTAAGTCTGGCTAATTATTTAATTAATTTAAATAATTTAATTCAATTTAATTTTATCATATTTTTTCATGTTTTAGAGAGAGGGTTTTGCTATGAATCCCAGGCTAGTATCAAATCCATTGCCTCAAGTAATCCTCCTGCCTCAGATTTCCAAAATTCTTGAATGATAGTCAGAAACCACAAATTCTGGCTAATTATTTTAAGTTATTTTATTTTGTTTGTCTTATTTTATTTTATCTTATTTTATTTTACTTCACTATTTATTTATTTATTTTGTAGAGACAGGGTTTTTCTATGAGACCCAGGCTATTCTCAAACTTTTGGTCTTAAGTGATTCTTCTGCCTTGGCCTGAGATTGCTGGGAAGACAGTCAGAAAGCACTAAATTTGGCTAATTATTATATTTGTTTAATTTTAATTGATTTTATTTTATTTTAGTTTTCCATTTCTTTATTTTCTAGAGTCAAATTTTTGCTATGAGGCCCAGGCTAGTCTCAAACCCCTGACCTCAAGCAATCCTCTTGTCTCAGCCTCCCCATGTACTGGTATGCCATGCAAGAACAACTAAGACTGGATCATTTCAGTTTATTTTGTTTTATTTTATTATTTTCTATTCTATTCCATTTTATTTTATTTTACTTTACTATTTTATTTTTTAGAAACAAGGTTTCATTATGAGGCCCAGGCAAGTCTTAAACTCCTGGCCTCAAGCAATCCTCCTGCCTTAACCTTCCAAAGTCCTGTAATGACAGGCAGGAACCACTAAGTCTGGCTAATATTTTATTTTATTTTTTAATTTAATTTGACTTTACCATTTTATTTTTTTAATTTCGTAGAGACAGGTTTTTGTTATGAAGCCCAGTCTAGTCTCAAACTCTTGTCCTGAAGTGATCCTGTGGCCTCGGCCTCCCAAAATGCTGGGATGCCAGTCAGAAACCAGTCTGATTAATTATTTAATTTAATTTATTTTAATTTATTTTATATTACTTTAATTTACTTTTTTTAGTTTTATTTTGCAGAATCAGGGTTTTGCTATAAGACACAGGCTATTCTTAAACTCTTGGCCTCAGGTGATCCTCCCACCTAGGCCTGTTAAATGCAGGGATGACAGGCAAGAACCACTAAGTCTGGTTAATTACTATACTTATTTTCCTTTCTTCAATTTAATTTAATTTAATTGTACTATTTATTTTATTTTTTATAGACAGTGTTTTGCTATGTGTCCCAGGCTGGTCTCAAACTCCTGAAATCAAGCAATCCTCCAGCCTCAGCCTTTCAAAGGGCTGGGATGACAGGCAGGAACCACTAAATTTGGCTTATTATATTATTTTACTGTATTTTACTTTACTATTTTTATTTTTTATTTTTTTAGAGACAGGGTTTTCTATGAGACCCAAGCTAATCTTAAACTCCTGGCCTCAAGCAATTTTCCCACCTCAGTCTCCTAAAGTGCAAAATGCAAGGGTGACAGGCAGGAAACACTAGGTTTGGTTATTTATTTTATTTTATTTTATCTTACTTTATTATTTTATTTTTGAATTTATGGACACAGGGTTTTGCTAGAAAGCCCAGGCTAGTTTAAACTCCTGGCCTCAAGTGATCCTACTGCCTTGGCCTCCCAAACTGCTGGGATACCAGGAAGGAACCACTAAGTCTGGTTAGTTATTTAATGAGTTATTTTAATTGATTTTATTTCCTTTTATTTTATTTTACTTTACTATATATATTATTTATTTTTTTGAAATAGGGTTTTGCTATGAGTCTCAGGCTGGTACCAAACTCCTGGCCTCAAACTAGCCTCCTGCCTCGGATTCCCAAAATGCTGGGATGACAGGCAGAAAACACAAAGTATGGCAAATTATTTTATTTTATTCTATTCTATTGTATTCTGTTTATTTTATTTTATTTTACTTCACTATTTTATTTATTTATTTTGTAGAGACAGGACTTTGTAAGGGAGCCCAGTCTAGCCTCAAACTTCTGACCTAAAGTGATCCTCTTGCCTTGGCCTACCAAAGTGCTGGGAAGACAGCCAGAAACCACTGTCTGGCTAATTATTATATTTATTTTATTTTAATTTATTTTATTTTACTTTATTGTATTTTTTAATTTCTAGAGACAGGGTTTTGCTATGAGATTCAGGCTAATCTCAAACTCCTGGCCTCAAGCCATCCTCCAGCCTTGGCCTCCCAAAATGCTGGGATGACAGGCAGGAACCACCTAGTCTGTCATATTATATTATATTATATTATATTTATTATATTATATTATATTAATTATATTATATTAATTATATTATATTAATTATATTGATTATATTATATTGATTATATTATATTGATTATATTGATTATATTATATTGATTATATGGATTATATTATATGGATTATATTATATGGATTATATTATATGGATTATATTATATGGATTATATTATATGAATTATATTATATGGATTATATTATATTATACCAATTATATTAAATTATATTATATTTATTATATTATATTTATCATATTATATTTATCATATTATATTAATCAAATTATATTAATTAAAGTATATTAATTAAATTATATTAATTATGTTATATTAATTATGTTATATTAATTATGTTATATTAATTATGTTATATTAATTAATTATATTATATCATATTATATTATATCATATTATATTATATCATATTTATTATATCATATTTATTATATTAATTAAAGTATATTAATTAAAGTGTATTAATTAAAGTGTATTAATTAAAGTGCATTAATTATAGTATATTAATTATAGTATATCATATGAAATATCATATGAATTATATCATATGAATTATATTATATTACATTGATTATATTATATTAAGTATATTAAGTATGTTATATTAATTATATTAATTATATTAAATTATATTAATTGTATTATATTAATTGTATTATATTAATTTCATTATATTCTATTAATTATATTAATTATATTATATTTATTATATTATATTTATTATATTAATTATATTATATTATATTATATATTATATTACTTTACCATTTTTTATTTTATTTTTTTGAGTTGGAGTCTCTGTCACCTAGACTGGAGTGTAGTGGCCACTCCCTGCCACTGCAGCCTTGAATTGCTGGGCTCCGGCGATCCTTCCGCCTCCGCCTTCCAAGTAGCTGGAACTACATGAACGTGCTACCACCCTGCCTAATTTTTTTTATCTATTGTAGAGATGAGGTCTCACCAAGTTGCCCAGGCAGGTCTTGAACCTGTGGGCTCAGGCAATCCACTCACCTCAGCCTCCCAAGGCATGGGATTACAGGCTGAGCCACTGAGTCCAGCTTATTTTACGATTTAAAAAAAAATTTAGGGACAAGGTTTTGCTATGAGGCCCAGGCTAGTCTGAAACTCCTGTCCTCAACCGCTCCTACTGCCTTGGCCTCCTGAAGTACAGGGATCACAGGCATGAACCAGCCAGTCTGGCTTATAATTTTATTTTATTTTACTTTATTTTATTTTATTTTACTTTACTATTTGTATTTTTTAGAGACTCAATTTTCTATGAGGACCAGACTAGTGTCAAACTCCTGGCCTCAAGCAATCCTCCCACATCGCCCTCCTAAAGTGCAAGGATGACAGGCATAAACCAATATTTGGCTATTTATTTTATTTTACCTTATTCTTTTATGATTTATTTTGTAGAGACAGGGTTTTGCTAGGAGGCCAAGGGTAGTCTAAACTCCTGGCCTCAAGCAATTCTTCCACTTCAGCCTCCCAAAGTGCTGGGATGCCAGTCAGGAACCACTGTCTGATTAATTATTTAATTTAACTTATTTTAGTTTAGTTTAGTTAACTTTTTTAGTTTTTAGAAACAAGGTTTTGCTATGAGTCCCAGGCAAGTCTCAAACTCCTGGCCCTAAGCAATCCTCCCATCTCAGCCTTCAAAAGTAATGGGATGACAGGCAGGAACCACTAATTCTGGCTAATGTTTTATTTTCTTTTTTAATTTAATTTTACTTTACCATTTTATTTTTTTATTTTGTAGAGATGGGTTTTTGTTATAAGGCCCAGACTAGTCTGAAACTCCTGGCCTCAAGCAATCCTGTGGCCTTGGCCTCACAAAGTGCTGGGATGACAGTCAAGAACTACTAAGTCTGGCTAATATTTTTATTTAATTTTTAAAAATTTATTTTATGATACATATATTTTTTAATTTACTTTACTATTTTATTTTTTTATTTTGCAGAATCCGGACTTTGCTATGAGACCCAGTCTAGTCTTATACTCCTGGCCTCAGGTGATCCTCCTGCCTAGACCTGCTAAATGCTGGGATGACAGGCAGGAGCCACTAAGTCTGGCTAATAATTATATTTATTTTATTTTAATTTATTTCATTTCATTTTACTTTGCTATTTATTTTATTTTCTAGAGAGAGGGTTTTACAATGAGTACCAGGTTAGTCTCAAACTTTTGGCCTCAAGCCATCCTCCAGACCCGGCATCCAAATGTGCTGGAATGAAAGGTGGAATCACCTAGTCTGGCTAATTATTTTATATTTTTTTATTTTATTTACTTTTTTTTTAGAGACAAGCTTTTGCTATGAGTTTGAGGCCAGTCTCAAACTCCTGGCCTCAAGCAATACTCCTACCTCAGTCTCTGAAAGTGTAGAGATTGCAGGCAGGAACCAGCTAGTCTGGCTTTATTTTATTTTATTAACTTTATTTAGTTTTACTGTTTTATATTTTTAATTTTTAGAGGCAGGGTTTTGCTATGAGTCACAGGCTGGTCTCGAAATCCTGGCCTCAAGAAATCCTCCTGCCTCAGCCTTTCAAAGGCCTGAGATGCCAGGCAGGAACCACTAAGTTTGGCTAATTATTTTATTTTACTTTACTATTTTTATTTTTTAGAGACACTTTTTTTTTATGAGGACCAGGCTAGTCTCAAACTCCTGACCTCAAGCCATCCTCTCGCCTTGGCCTCATAAAGTGCAGGGGAGACAGGCAGGAACCACTAATTTTGGCGATTTATTTTATTTTATTTTATTTTTTATTACATAGAGAGAGAGTTTCCCTAGGCAGCCCAGGTTAGTCTAAACTCCTTTCCTCAAGTGATCCTTGTGTCTTAGCCTCCTAAATTGTTGGAATTTCAGGCAGGAACCACTAAGTCTGGCTAATTATTTAATTTATTTTATTTTATTTCATTTAAGTCATTTCACTTTATTTTATTTTACTTTACTACTTTTTTTTTTTTATTTTTTAGAAACAGGATTTTGCTGTGAGTCCCAGGCTTTTCTGAAACTCCTGGCCTCAAACAATCTGCCCATCTTGGTCTTCCAAAGTGCTGGGAGGACAGACAGGAACCACTAAGTCTGGCTGATTTTTAATTTATGTATTTTATTTCATTTTTTAAATTTTATTTTATTTTACTAATTTTATTTTATTTTATTTTTTAGAGACAGGGTTTTGCTATGAGGCCCAGGCTAGTCTCAAACTCCTGGTTTCATGTGATCCTCCTGACGAGGCCTCCCAAAATGCTGTGATGCCGGGCAGGAACGACTAAGTCTAGCTAATTAGATTTATTTTATTTCATTTCATTTCATTTTACTTCTATATTCTATTTTTTTATTTTTTAGAGATAAGGTTTTACTATGAGTCCCAGGCAATTCTCAAACTCCTGGCCTCAAGCAATTCTCCTGCCTCGGTCTTCCAAAGTGCTGGGATGACAGGCTGGAACCACTAAGTTTGGCTAATTATTTTACTCTATTTCATTTTATTTTACTTTAGTATTTTTAATTTTTTATTTTTTATACACAGAGTTTTCTATCAGGACCAGTTTTTTCTCAAACTCCTGGCCTCAAGTTTTCCTCTTACCTCAGCCTCTCAAAGTGCTTGGAAGACAGTCAGAAACCACTAAGTCTGGCTAATTATTATATTTATTTTATTTTATTTTACTTTACTATATTTTTTTTATTTTATAGAGACAGGGTTTTGCTATGAGTCCCAGACTAGTCTCAAACTCCTGGCCTCAAGCAATCCTCTCGCCTCGGCCTTCCAAAGTGCTGGGTGACAGCCAGGAACCACCTAGTTTGGTTAAGTATTTTATTTTATTTTACTGTTTCTTTCTTTATTTTTTAGAGTCAGGGTTTTGTTATGAGTTCCAGGCTAGTCTCAAACTTCTGGCTTCAGGTGATCCTCCCACATTGGCTTCCAAAAGTGCTGGGATGCCAGGCATGAACCACTAAGTCTGGCTAATTATTTTATTTTTAAATTTTATTTTACTTTACTTTTTAAAAATTATTTTGTAAAGACAGGTTTTTGTTATGTGGTCCAGGGTAGTCTCAAAATCCTGGCCTTAAGAGATCCTCCAGCCTCAGCCTCCCAAAGTGCTAGGATGACAGTCAAAAACTGCTAATTCTGGCTAAATATTTTATTTTATTTCATTTCATTTTGTTATATTTTTAATATTCTTTACCATTTTATTTTTTTATTTTGCAGAATCAGAATTTGGCTGTGAGGCAATTTAATTTATTTTACTTTACTATTTTATTTTTAAAATTTTTTCAGAGATAGGGTTTTCCTATGAGTCCCAGGCTGGTCTCAATCTCCTGACCTCAAGCAATTGTCCCATCTTGGCCTTTCAAAGTGATGAACTGACAGGCAGGAACCACTAAGTTTGGCTAATTATTTTATTTTATTTCATTTTACTTTACTATTTTTATTTTATAATTTTTAGAGACAGGGTTTTCTATGAGGACCAGGCTAATCTCAAACTCCTGGCCTCAAGCAATCCTCCTGCCTCAGCCTCCTAAAGTGCATGAACAATAGCCCAGAGCCAATACGTTTGGCTATTTTATTTTATTTTACTTAATTATTTTATTTTTCATTTTGTAGAGACAGGGTTTTGCTAAGAGGCCCAGGCTAGTCTAAATTCCTGGCCCCTAGCCATCCTCCCATCTCAGCCTCCCAAAGTGCTGGAATGCCAAGCAAGAACCACTAAGTCTAGCTATTTAATTTAATTTATTTTTTAAATTTTTCTTTACTATATATTTTTTTATTTTTTATAGATAGGGTTTTGCTCTGAGTCCCAGGCTGATATCAAATTTGTGGCCTCAAACAACCATTCCACCTAGGATTTCCAAAATGCTGAGATGACAGGCAGGAACCACAAAATCTATCTAATTATTTTATTTTCTTTTATTTGTCTTATTATTTTATTTTATTCTACTTCACTATTTTACTCATTTATTTTGTAGAGACAGGGTTTTGCTTTGAGACCCAGGTTATTCTCAAACTCCTGACCTAAAGCGATCCTAGGCCTCACAGATTAATGGAAAGACAGCCAAAAACCACTAAATGTGGCTAATTATTAGATTTATTTTATTTTAATTCATTTTATTTTACTTTTCTATTTTTTATTTTCTAAAGACAAGGTTTTGCTATGAGGCCCAGGCTTGTCTCAAACTCCTGACCTCAAGCAATCTTCCCACCTTGGCCTCCCAATGGACTGATATGTCATTCAGGAATAACTAAGACTGGCTAGTATTTTATTTTATTTTATCTATCTACTTTATTTACTTTACTGTTTTAATTTTTTATTTTTCAGATACAGGGTTTTGGGTTTTGCTATAAGGCCCAGGTTAGTCTCAAACTGCTGGCCTCATGAAATCCTTTGTCTTGGCCTCCCAAAGTCCTGGGAAGACAGCCACAAACCACTAAGTCTGGCTAATTATTATATTCATTTTATTTTAATTAATTTAATTAAATTTTATTTTACTTTATTATTTTTACTTTTTATTTTGTAGAGAAAGGTTTTGCTAGGCGACCCAGGCTAGGTTATACTTCTGGCATCAAGCAATCCTCCTGCCCCAGCCTCCCAAATTGCTGGGATGCCAGACAGTAAACACTAAGTCTGGTTAATTATTCAATTTAATTTATTTTATTTTGTTTTTCTTTACAATTTTATTTTTTAATTTTTTAGAGTCAGGGTTTTGCTATAAGTTCCAGGTTTGTCTCAAATTCCTGGCCTCAAACAACCCTCCTGCCTTGGCCTTTCAAAGTGCTGGGATGACAGGCAGTAACCAGTAAGTCTGGCTAGTATTTAATTTAATTAATTTATTTTATTTTGCGTTATTTTTATATTTTAGTTTACTAATTTTTTATTTTTATTTTTTAGAGACAGGGTTTGGCTATGAGGCCCAGACTAGTCTCAAAAACCTGGCCTTAAGTGATCGTCCTGCCTTGCCCTTCTAAAGTGTAGGGATGGTCTGCAGGAACCACCTAGTCCAGTTTATTATTTTATTTTGTTTTGTTTTACTTTATTTTATCTAACAGTTTAATTTTTTTTTTACTTTTTAGAGTAAGTGTTTCACTATGAGTCCCATGCTAGTCTCAAATTCTGCCTTCAGGCGATCCTCCAACACAGCCTCCCAAAATGTTTGTATGCCAGGCAGGAACCACTAAGTCTAGATGATTATTATATTTATTTCATTTTATTTTACTTCACTCTTTCATTTTTTTTTGTTTCTCAGAGACAGGAATTTGCTATGAGTCCCAGGCTGGTCTCAAATTCCTGGCTTAAGCAATCCTCCCTCCTCAGCTTTTCAAAGTTCTGGGATGAGGGGCAGGAACCACTGAGTTTGGCTAATTATTTTATTTTATTATATTTTACTTTACTATTTTTATTTTTTTATTTTTTAGAGACATGGTTTTCTATGAGGACCAGGCTAGTCTCAAACTCCTGGCCTCAAGCAAGCCTCATATCTCGGCTTCCTAAAGTGCAGGAATGACAGGCAGGAACCACTAATTTTAGCGATTTATTTTATTTTATTTTGCTTTATTATTTTACTTTTTATCTTGTAGAGACAGGATTTTGGTAGAAGGCCCAGAGTAGTGTAAACTCCTAGGTTCAAGTGATCCTCCTGCTTAGCCCTCCCAAATTGCTGATATGCCAGGCAGAAACCACTAAGTCTGGATAATTAATTTAATTTAATTTAATTTATTTATTTTATCTTATTTTAGTTTACTTTACTTTATTATTTTATTATTTTATATTTTAGAGACAGGGTTTTGCTATGAGTCCCAGACTCGGCTCTAAATCCTGGTTTAAGTGATCCTCTCAACTCAACCTCCCAAAATACTGATATCCCAGGCAGGAACCACTAAGTCTAGCTAATTATTATATATATTTTATTTTATTCTATTTTGTTTTATGTCATCTCATTTCATTTTATTTCATATCATTTCATTTTAATTTACTATATATATATATTTTTATTTTAGAGACAGGATTTTGCTATGAGTACCAAGATGGTCTCAAACTCCTATCCTCAAGCAATTCTCCCACCACGGTTTTTCAAAGTGCTGGGATTCCAGGTAGGAATCACTACTGCGACTAATTATTTAACTTCTTTTATTTTAATTTATTTTATTTAAATTTTTTTTAGTTTTTTAGAGATAGGGTTTTTCTCTGTGTCCCAGGCTAGTTTCACACTCCTGGCCTCAAGCAGTCCACCCACCTCAGATTTCCAAAATACTGGGATGGCAGGCAGGAACCACTAAGTCTGGCTAATTATTTTATTTTGATTTATTTTATTTTTCTTATGTTATGTTATTTTATTTTACTTCACTATTTTATTTATTTATTTTTATAGACAGGGATTTTTTAGGGAGCTCAGGCTCATCTAAAACTCCTGGTCTAACATGATCCTCTCACCTCGGCCTCCTAAATTGGTTGGAAGACAGCCAGAAAAATACTAAATCTGGCTAGTTATTATATTTATTTTATTTTATTTTACTTTTCTACTTTATTTATTTATTTTCTAGAGACATGGTTTCTGGACTCTGAGGCCCAGGCTAGTCTCAAATTCCTGGCCTCAAGCAATCTTCCTGCCTAGGTCTCCCAATGTGCTGGGATGTCAGGCAGGAACCAGTAAGACTGGCTCATTATTTTATTTTATTTTTATTCTACTTTATTCTATTCCATTTTATTTTATTTTAATTTATTTTGGTATTTTTTTATTTGTAGAAACAGGGTTTTACTATGAGGCCCAGGCTAAATTAAACTTCTGGACTCAATTGATCCTCCTGCCTCAGGCTCCCCAAGTGCTGGGATGACAGGAAGAAAGCACTAAGTCTGGCAAATTATTTTATTATTATTTATTTATTTTAAATTTTACTTTACCTATTTATTATTTTATTTTTCAGAAACAGGGTTTTATTATGAGTCGCAGTCTAATCTCAATCTTCTGACCTCAAGCAATCCTCCTGCCTCGGACTTCCAAAGTAATGGGATGACAGGCAGAAACCACTAAGTCAGGATAATTCTTTTATTTTTTGTTTAATTTATTTTACTTTGCTATTTTATGTTTGTATGTTGTAGTGACAGGTATTTATTATGAGACCTAGACGAGTCTCAAACTCCTGGCCTCAAGCAATTCTCCAGCAATCGGTCTCTAAAAGTGCTGGGATGCCCATCAGGAATGACTACGTCTGGCTAATTTTTAAATTTTATATATTTTTAAATTTATTTTATTTTATTTTAGTTTACTATTTTACTTTTTTATTTTGCAGAATCAGGATATTGCAATGAGGCCCAGGATAGTCTTAAACTCCTGGCCTCAAGTGATCTTCCCACCTCAGCCTACTAAAATACAGGGATGACAGGCAAGAACCACAAATTTGTCCAATTATTTTATTTTATTTTACTTTTTTTATTTTATGTTTCTATTGTGTAGAGACAGGGTTTTGTTAGGAGCCCCAGGCTAGTCTAAACTCCTAGCCTCAAGTGATCCTCTCACTTTGGGCTCCCAAAGAGCTGGGATTCCAAGCAGCAACCACTAAGTCTAGCTAATAATTTATTTTGTTTTATTTTACCTTATTTTACTTTAGTATTTCATTTTAACTTATTTTATTTTTTGATACAGGACTTTGCTATGTGTCCCAGGCTAGTGTGAAACTCCTGGCCTCAAGAAATCCTCCTATCTTGCCTTTCCAAAGTGCTGGGATGACAGGTAGGAACCACTAAGTTTGGCCAATTGTTTTATTTTATTTTATTTTGTTTTCCTTCATTTTATTTTATTTCACTTCATTCTTTTGATTTTTTTATTTTGTAGAGACAGGGTTTTTCTAGGAGGCCCAGGCTAGTTTAAACTCCTGGCCACATGTGATCCCTCCGTTTCGGTCTCCAAAGTGCTGAGATCCAGGCAGAAACCACTAAGCCTGGCTAATTTTTTAATTTAATTTAATTTACTATTCTATTTTTTTAGCTTTTTGGAGACAGGGTTTTGCTATGAGTCCCAGGTTAGTCTCAAACTCCTGGCCTCAAGAAATCATCCCACCTCAGCCTTCCAAAATGCTGATATGACATGCAGGAACCACTAGTCTGGTTAATTATTTTAATTTATTTTATTATATTTTATATTATTTTATTTTACAGTTTTTTTTTAGAGACAGGGTTTTGCTATGAGTCCTGGGCTAGTCTCAAACTCCTGGCTTTAAGCAATCTTCCTGCCTTGTCTTCCCAAAGTGCTGGGATGCCAGTCAAGAACCACTAAGTCTGTATAATTATTATATTTATTTTATTTTACTTCACTATTTTATTTATTTATTCTGTATAGACAGGGTTTTGTTAGGGATTCCAGACTAGCCTAAAACTCCTGGCCTTAATGATTCTCCCACCTCAGCCCCTCAAATTGTTGAGAAGACAGCCAGAAACCAATAAATCTGGTTAAATATTATATTTGTTTTACTGTAATTTAATTTATTTTATTTTACTTTTCTATTTTATTTTCTTATTTTCTATAGCCAAGGTTTTGCTATGAGGCTCGACCAAGTCTCACACTCCTGACCTCAAGCAATGTTCCTGCTTTGGCCTCCCAATATGCTGGGATGTCAGGCAGGAAACACTAAGACTGGCTAATTATTTTATTCTACTCTAATCTATTCCATTTTGTTTTATTTTATTTTATTTTGCTGTTTTTTTTTTAATTTGTAGAGACAGGGTTTTGCTATGAGGCCCAGGGTAGTCTTAACCTCCTGGACTCAATTGATCCTCCTGCCTTGACTTCCCCAAGTGCTGGAATGACAGGCAGGAAACACTAAGTCTGGCTAATAATTTATTGTAATTTAATTTAATTTTTAAATTTTACTTTACTATTTTATTTTTTTATTTTTCAGAAACATGATTTTGCTACAAGTCCCAGGCTAGTCTCAAATTCCTGGCCTCAAGAAATCCTCCTGCCTCAGCCTTCCAAAGTAATGGGATGACAGGCAGGAACCACTAAGTCTGGATAATTATTTTATTTTTTAATTTAATTTTACTTTACTATTTTATTTTTTTATTTTGTACAGACAGGTGTTTGTAAATGAGACTCTGGCTAGTCTCAAACTCCTGGCCTCAAGCAATCCTCCCATCTCGGCCTCCCACATTGCTGGGAAGACAGCCAGAAACAACTGTCTGGCTAATTATTATGTTTATTTTAATTTATTTTATATTATTTCACTTTACTATTTTATTCATTTATTTTTTAGATACATGGCTTTGCTATGGCCCAGGCTAGACTCGAATTCCTGGCCTCAAGTAATCTTCTTGCCTCAGCCTCCCAATGTGCTGGGATGCCATGCAAAAATCATTGTTTGGTTATTTTTTTAAATTTTATTCTATTTTATTCTGTTCAACTCTATTGCACTTTAATTCCCTTCTATTTATGTGAATTCACTATTTTATTTTTTTTATTTGTAGAGTCAGGGTTTTCCTATGAAGTGCAGGCTAATCTTAAACTCCTGGACTCAAGTGATCTTCCTGCCTCTGCCTCCCAAGGTGCTGGGATAGCAGGCAGGAACCATTAAGCCTGGCTAATTATTTTATTTTATTTTACTTTACTTTATAATTTCTTTTTATTTTGTAGATACATGGTTCTCTATGAGGCCAGGCTAGT
>NW_006964029.1:0-5114 GCF_000164805.1 Carlito syrichta
TAGCTTTTACTTCTGTTTGTTCAATCTCTTACTCTTCCTAATGTATTTTCTCTTGCTTTGTTCAGTTCTGGAGTTGGACTGTTGGTTGAGGGCAGTGATTCAAAGTCTCTCTGCAGAACTCGGTATCTGACAAAAGGTGTATGGATAGTCTGAAACCCACTTCCCACTGCCTTGGAGTCTGTACATACAGTGAGGTTGTAGGTTACTCCCTTGGATCCCCAGCAGGTGGTGCTATCTCATCACTGCAGTCCAGAGGAGAGTGAGCCAGCTATGGATTCATGACTGGTGGTGGCAACTTCCCCGTACACAGGGGGGGAGCTCCACAGGCCTGGCTCCAGGCAAGGGGCATGGCGTGGCAGTGGCAGTGGCAGCAGCAGCCTGGCAGTGGTGATCTCAGAAGATCCTACTCTCGGGGGCTTCAGGGTCAGAAGCTGTGGGTCACCTCAGGCATGGGTGGGCAATGACCGCAGCAGCAGCATCTGCAACTGCGGGAATGGCCCAGACCCAAGAATTATTTGTAAAGTTAATGAAACTGTTCTGAGTCATAATTTAGGTAATGGTTACCTAATTCTATACAAGTGTTAATATTCATGGAACTCTTACACATTAACAAATATTCAATGTATAGTCTGATTTTTTTTAAATAAAATTATTTTTAAAAATAAAAGAAAAAAGTCCATGAAAAATTGGTAAATAATTTCAGTGAATTATTTACTCTAGGTCTAGCTTGTTTTCCCCTATGTTTGTTGGCATAGACAGGAATCTATGAGTATTACTATGTCTATAATCATTTCGTGCTTTTGAGAAAGATTCTAAAATTCAGAATTCTAATTTATGGTTATTTTCTTTTTACTTGTGGTCGTTACTGCAGTCAAATCATTCTTATTTAGACTCATTAGTTAATTTTTGATAATCTAATATAACTAGTCACTAATCTCTGCTATAACCTAATAGTAAATGCAAACATAGTTTCTATAAATGATCTCATCATACTTGAGTAGCACACTCTACTAGGTAACAAGGAAAAGTAACAAAAATCAAAACTGAAACGAGTTCAATGTAGTTATACAATAATCATATAGTCTACTCAGCACTGTTGTAAATAAATATCTCAGCCTGACAGTTTATAAAGGGAAAGGTTATGGTTTTTCATGGTGCTACTGTCTGCTTCTGGTGAAGCCTTGGGAAACTTACAATCATGGTGGAAGATGGGGAGGAAGCAGTTGTGTGACATAGTGAAAGCAGAAGCAAGAGAGCAAAGGAGATGTTTCTCTTAAATAAACAGCTCTCTTGTGAAGAAAGAGAGGGAGGACTCACTCATTAATACAAGAATGGCATCAAGTCATTCATAAGAGATCTGTGCCCATGATCCAAATGTCTCCCAGTAGGTCCTACCTCCAATATAGAGGATCACATTTCAACATGAGGTTTGCAGGGGACAATAATTCAAACTATATCAGTAATCCATTTGGGAAACTATTCATTCTCTTTATATGAAATGTTGAGTCTTTTCAGTTTATTTTCCCTCTCACTAGTCCTCTCGAGTGGTGTCTGGATTTATGGAGATCCTGTGTGGTTTTCATGACATTGTGGGGCTGGAGGAAAACAGGATTCTCAACTCCCTCTTGTGTCCTCTGGATAATCTTATATTTTTCTAGTTGAATAACTAGTCTGGATTTCTCCCTGGACTGGTAACTGAGATATCAATTTACCATCTCTGATCATGATACTGGCACTTGATACTGAAGTGACTGTCAAGCTCTTGGCTTGACTTTTGATTTGCCATTTGTTACTTTGGTTACCACTCTTGCCCTGTAGGTTGATTGGTTTCACTTTGTATCTTATTGAGTGTGAAATTCCTTTTAGTATCAGCCATGCTTCTTCACCAGGCTCATAGCTAAGCATTCACACCACAACTTCTACCATGTTTTCACCTCATGTTTTGCTACAACAGCCCTCACAGCAGACATTCTAACTCTTCACTTGGCTCCTTTACATGGTCCAACTTTATAAAATACAGGAGCATCTGAATCTCAACCATGCCATGCAGGACTTAAGAGGTGTTTGGGAAAGCAACACTCTTGCCTTCCTTCTAATCTAATTAGTTTTTCATTGAGTCTCCCTTTGAGTTGGCCACTCTCAATATTCTATTATAGGGCAGTCTTCAAGGGAACCGCCTTAAAGAATCTCAAATGTGAAGTGTGACAAAGTCTCACCTTCATATTTCATGATCTTACCGACCTCTCCATCCTGGGACAAACATGAAAAGAAGCAATCATAAGACATAATTTTAATTTCTGTCTTTCTTGCCTAGATCACCTTTCTTGTTTCATCAATTATAGTGCTGATAGTAGATATTAGATTCTTCCCTTATTCAAAATCCTATCTTTCTTTTTCTACCTGGAAATGGTCTAATCTGTTTCTTGTTGCATTAAGTGCCAACAAAATAGAGTATTATTTTATCTCTTGGGAAAATGTTTTCAAGTTCATTATTTTGGTATGAACTTCAGAATCTTCCTTTGGTTGTCAGAGGATATTATTAACCTTTTCTTTTTTATACATTGAATTGGTTAGGGGTTTGTTATAGACAACACAAACAATGTTTCCAAAGCTATAAAGAAAATAATTTATCAGATAGTTAATGGCTAAAAATATCACTGAGAGAGCTGGATTCAGGTCATAATTCCACAACTCTTTGTCTCCAGGATCACACTGTAGGATTCAGCTTCTGGCTCAAAACTGGGAGTTGCTTACCTCAGAATTATGCCACAATCAGGAAAAGGCTGCTATTACTAAAGAAAGTGTCCAGATCTAGTGGTCATTAAATGTGGGTCATATTGCTGCTGATGTACTTTAATGGAATGGATGCCACACACAACACTTTGCACAATTCCAAAATTCAAACAATGCATGAGAACACATAACAAATGAAAGCTAAATAAAATCTGGAATGCTGGCTGAAGAGAATGTGGAAATGTAATTTTTAATTTCCCTGCATCTATACTACGGGAAGATACAATGGAAATAAGTTGTGTGTATCCAAGCTTCCTTTTTTAATATCAAGTGGTCACTTTTACTTCACTCATCCATTTCTTTCTGGTTTCAGTTCCTAATCCACGATGGGCTAGCAAATCACATAACTATCCACCTTGAGCACTGGATTATAAAGCAGTATATACATTCTAAGGCTGCTTCTAATAAGTTTATGATTTTAGCTCATACTAGAGTTTTAAATTATTTAGTTTACTCAGACACCTAGTCCACTGATTTCCTGATAATTCAAGTGAGTTTCTTAAATTATGATAGTATTAAAATATGGAGAAAAGGCTGGGTTTGGTGGCTCAGCCTGCAATCCCGTGCATTTGGTAGGCTGAGGTGAGTGGATTGCCTGGGCCTGCGGGTTCGGGACCCACCTGGGCAACTTGGCAAGACCTCATCTCTACAATAAATCAAAAATTAGCTGGGCAAGGTAGCGCTTGACTGTAGTTCTGGCTACTTGGAAGGCTGAGGTGGAAGGATTGCCAGAGCCTAGCAAGTTGAGGCTGTGGTGGCTGGGAGTGGCCACAGCACTCCAGTCTGGGCAACAGAGTGAGACTCCAACTCAAAAAAAGTAAAAACCAAAATAAAAAAATAAAATAAAATATGGAGAAAATTAAAATATTCATTGAGTCATTAAAATTAGGCACAATAATGAGCAATAAGAGAGTTTAAGTAGTTTTAAGGAGAAGTTTACCAGACTATAGATATACAAATCAATGCATGACAGACTAAAGATTTATTTTAGATGTGATATATAATTTCAATAGAATTATAAATCCTGGGAATGTTCTCTTTTGAAGAGTAACAGACACCTAGAGTTTTCAAATAAATATGAAGTTTACACTTGTTTTGATTAACAGATATATATATCAAGTGGATTACCTGAGCCCGCGAGTTTGAGACCAACCTGGGCAACTTGGCGAGACCTTGTCTCTATAATAAATTTAGCCGGGCATGGTGGTACATGCCTGTAGTTGCGGCTATTTGGAAGGCTGAGGCAGAGGAATCATCAGAGCCCAGGAAGTCTATGCTGGGATGGCTGTGTGTGTGCCACTGCACTCAAGCCTGGGTGACAGAGTGAGACTCCAACTAAAAAAAAAAAGAAGGCAATAGTTGCATTCTCTTCAAATACTTCCATTAGCATTGGCCTTAATTCATGTGAAGCATTTTAAAAGAATGTTTAATGTTCAGTTATTAATAGTTTTGTTATTCAACTATGGAGAAAATTTGTAAAGAAAAATCAAGACATTTTCTTGACTAGTTTCAATTTTCCTGTAAATGACAAAAGGTTTCTGCTGATGCAGTCTACAAATCATTTTAAAATCCTGTTTGGCATCTAAAGTTTGAGTGCATGTAAATGTTGGCACACTTCTGAATAGAATTTATAGAGAACCAAAGAGAATCAGAAAGTCACTGATATTTGTTAAATTACTTTTCTAAAGTAGCAAAAGTTGGTAGCATCTTTTCCAAAGGGTGTTTTTTCACACTAACTAATTAAGTGAATGGACTTTCCAGTTTTAATTAAGTAGAGTGTTTGTATGTGTATATGTTTGTTTGTATAGTTAGCAGCAATAAGGGTGAGATTTTAATATGGAAAGGAAGAAATAGCCACTAAGAAAGTTCAGGCCATTCAATTAAAAATCCTAACCTGATAGTTTTATGCAATGCAAAGTTAATGGACTGGTTCAAATTCCATGGACCTCATATGAACATACTTAATATTTCTGGAGCATTAACTCTTCAGAGGTATAATCACACTGTGTATCAATAAAGATAAAATACGTGGTAAGTGAGATTTTGATTTCTGGTTGCTTTGGGATTATGCAGCTAATGACCATCAGGCAGATACTCAGGCCATTAAGTGGGGGAGATTCCTTAGCTCTGAGAGGACAGACAAGATTCCAAAGTGTATAAAACAAACATAGCATAGATCAGGGGCAAAGGTGGGATATTCACAAATGAGTGCAAGTTTTGGTCCTCTGGAGTTCAAGGAGCAAGTCCGTTCCGAATATTGTTTTGGAGTATGTAGAAAGAAGACAGAGGAGTAATTCTAATGCCTGGAATGTACATAGACT
>NW_006964030.1:0-4802 GCF_000164805.1 Carlito syrichta
AGGAAGTCCCCATGATGCCCAGAGAAAGAGAGCGGTAATGAATGAAACCCAGGCACACAGGGAATGTGTTCTGCTCGTGCAGAACATAGGGTGATGGGATCCCCTATAAGTTACCTGAAGATGTGCGTCCTCTGCCTAAGTCCTAGAGGCCAGAAGGTGCACTGTAACCATGGCACCCAGGTGAGGAGCAAGTGTCCCTGGGACCCCAGGGCAAACCTGGGATTGTTCCAAGGAAAATGGTCTCATCACACACACTAGGCAAAGAGCTAGAAAATTTGCTTGAAAACAGCTTAGAGATGGGTGGGGGCACATCTCTGGGACTGCTCTTCTGCTGTCTAGGAGTGCCTCATAGGTAGGTCCCAATAAGCTCCTCTGCTTGCCAAGCTAGACGTGTCCAAGTCAGTCTTTGGTCTCTGGCTCCTTTCCAGTATGCGTGTGCATGTGTGTGAGAGCACAGGCATACTTTTGTACAGTCTTTGGCTTTTCCCACAACACACAGTGTGTTTAGCCACAGTCCTATGGGTATAGCCTACACTTGGTTATGATATGATGAACAGAACAGTCATGGCATGATGGGTCATTCAGGGCGCAGGATCCTGGGGCCTGCTGGTCAGTGTGTCACACTCTCAGCATGACCAGTAGCAAGACAAAGCTCAGTTATTCACATAAGTCTGGCCATGAACAAAGCAGGGCAGCAAAATGTAGTTCTCTGTATGATCCTACTGGGGTCCAATCTGTTATAGAAACTTGTATCTCTATTGGAGTCACTAAATGATGAAACTTGGCAGAGCTCATCTCTCTGCACATAAGCCCAGCTGGAGAGCCGATTTTGCCTTGACCCTTCATCAAAACTGGCAAGTTTTGGGCTGCTGAGTAAATGAGTAGTGTCCCTCCAATGAGAAGTGGCCCTCCAGGCACTCAGTCTCACCCTATCAGGATTAGAAACAAGAGGCAGAATGATTCATCCCCTAGGAGCAGACCTCAGAAATTTGTTAAAGAGGGGATAAGTGACTTTATTTTATTTTTTTAATTTAAAATTGTTGTGTATTTATTTACTTTTAGTTGACAAAAAGAAGTATCTATCTTTGTGATGTAAAACATGGTATTTTGGTACATGGACACATGGTACAATGACTACATCAAGCTACTTCATGTGTGTGTTGTCTCAAATACCATTTTTCTCTTTTTCTGGTGAGAACACTTACAATCAATGCTCTCAGCAATTTTGAGATATGCAATACATTGTCGTTAACCATGTCACCAAAGTGCACAATAGGTCTCTCGAATTTATGCCTCTTGTCTAACTAAAAGCTCATACCATTTCACACCCAACTCAACTCTTCTCCCTCCAGCTCTTGGCAACCAGTATTTGACATTCTACTTCCATGAGTTCAACTTTTGTAGATATATTTTTGTGTTGCATGTGGTATTTGTCTTTCTGTGCCTGGTTTATTCCACTCAATATAATGGCCTCCTCACTTATCCATCAACTGACAGAATTTCCTTCTTTTTATGATTGCATAGTATTCCATAGTGCATACATGCCACATTTTCTTTATCCATTCATCTGTTGATGGACACTTGGAATGTTTCCATGTCTTGGCTTCTGTGAATCGTGCCATAATGAACACGGGGTGCAGGTGTCACTTTGAAATACTGGTTTCACTTCTTTGGTTATGGAAGCTCTAGATGGTGTGGTAGTTTAATTTTGAATGTTTTGAAAAACTTCCATTTGGTTCTACAAATTTTCATTTCCATCAAGAGTGTGTGAGAATTCTCTTCTTTCCACATCTTCACTGATACATGTTTTCTCATTTCAATGGCTCATCAAGTCATTTAGGAAACCTGTTATTCTGTCCTTCCATGTAATATTAGCATGATATCATCAATACAGTAGATCACTGATATACCCTTTATGATTGTAGAGTCATTGAGATCCCTTTGGAATTCATTATGACAGAGACAGAGATCTGATATAAAATCTTAGGATTCCATATTTTTGAAAAAAAATCAAATGCAAGTGTAAGGAGAATGAATGGTTATCAAGCATATGCCAGGCTTTCTTGTAAATAAAACAGGAGTGTCAGACTTAAGTGAGGTGACAATCAATGAATCATAAAATAATCCATTTGCAATTTACTTTATCAAGCATGCTTATATTTCATACAAATCAAGTTGGCTAGTTAAATGTGGGTGCACTAAACATGATCACATCTGCTTCCTTGACACTTTTTGGTGACATAGATCTTTACAGTTTCTTTAAAACTTTGTTATAGATTTTATATGTTTAATTTTGTTTTAGAAAGAAAAGAGCTTTTGCTTTGACTTTGATATAAGATTGGCTAAAAAACACAGGTCATAAAGGTAAAGAGTTCTGACATTTGCTGGTGTTATGATGCAAAGCCTCTCTAAACCAAAAATAGCCACAAGTAGGGAATCTCCTGGGTCTGCAGTCAGAAAGGCTGAAGGTAAAGTCCCACTTACCATTGCAATCCACAATCCGATGAACCAAAGCTATATTTTCTTTCCAAACATGTACCTCATTTTAAAGTTCATGTACAATAATGCCTGAAATACTGGATCTTTTCTTTTTTAATGACTGTATGTTTTTGTGGTTTTGACATATGGGAGTGACAAGGTAGGCATCTAACTCTTAAGTGTTTAACTTCCAGTAACCTAGGTAAACAGAGTGTGATAACCTGCGTGATATGGTATGAAAGGAGCATCCTTCCCAATATCCTCCCCAATATGTGTGTCTTTCTCTATTTAAAGGTTTTTGATCTGCGATGTGTCTTGGAGTTGGGAACTGGGTAACTGACCATTTCTCTACAAACTGACTGTAGCCAGGCCTTTATTTGATTGATATTATGAGATGCAAATATCAAGTAGGATTTGAATTTGATACACATCCATTTATTTGGTGAATTACTGGACGTCAAAACATGAATGACAATTTTCTTCCATTGATTGAAAGCCTATCCACCTATTTTCTGATAATTAAATACATTCCCTGATCTTGGTATCCCATCTTAAATCAGACAATCTATTCCAACTGCAGTGTCCCCATCTGCACCCTTTGTCCTCATTAAATAGTAACTACACTAAACAGCATGATGCTAAACAACTCCTGGGTCCATGATGAAATCAAAACAGAGATAAAAAGATACCTGGAAACAAATGAAAATGAAGAAACATCTTACCAAAATCTTTGGGATGCCTTAAATGCTGTAGTGAAGAGGGGAAATTATATCTCTACAAACACACATGAAGAAAATGGAAGGAACACAAATTAACAGCCTAACAACCCACTTAAGGAAGCTGGAAAAGAAAGACCACAATAACCCTAATTTCAGCAGAAGAATCCAGATCACCAAAATAAAAGCCCAAATCCAGGACATAGAAGACAAAAAGATAATTCAAAAAATCAATGAAACAAAAAGCTCGTTCTTCAAAAGGATACACAAGCTAGACTGACCAAGAAAAAATGAGAAAAAAACCAAATAAGCACAATCAGAAACACAAAAGAGAAGTCACATCTGACCCTGAAGAAATACAAAAGATCATTAGAGACTACTATGTACACTTGTATGGAAACAAACTTGAAAACCTTGAGGAAATGGAGGACTTTCTGACATCACACAACCTACCTAGTTTGCAACAAGAAGAAATTGAGACCCTAAATAGACCAATAACAATCAAGGAAATCGACTATGTAATAAGAAAACTACCTACAAAATAAAAAGCTCTGGTCCAGATGGCTTTCAACCAGAATTCTACAAGACATTTAAGGAGGAGCTGATATCAATCCTACTGAAGGTATTCCAGGCAATTGAAAAAGATAGAACTCTCCCCAAATCATTTTATGAAGCCAACATCACATTGATAACCAAGCCAGGTAAAGATCCAACAAAGAAAGAGAACTACAGGCCAATATCTTTGATGAACATAGATGCTAAAATACTCAACAAGATCCTAGCAAATCGGACTCAACAATACATCTCAAAAATCATACCTCATGACCAAGTAGGCTTCATTCCTGGGATGTAAGGCTGGTTCAACATTCATAAAACCATAAATGTAATTAAATACATCAACAGATGTCAAAACAAAAACCACATGACTACATCATTAGATGCAGAGAAAGCTTTTAATAAAATCCAGCACCACTTCTTGATGAAAACCCTAGAACATCTAGGCATACGGGGAACATGCTTCAAAATATTAAAGCCATCTAGAGAAACCCACAGCTAGCATACTCCTAAATGGACAAAAATTGGAACCATTTCCCCCTGAAAACTGGAACAAGACAAGGATGCCTACTCTCACCCCTCCTGTTCAACAAAGTATTGGAAGTCCTGACTCGAGCAATCAGAGAAGAGGAGTCAATCAGGAGTATCCAAATAGGAAAAGAGGAAGTCAAGTTATCTCTCTTTGCAGATGATATGATTGTGTACCTTGAAAACCCAAGAGAATATATCAAAAACCTCCTTAAACTGATAAAGGCCTTTGACAAAGTCTCAGGATACAAGATAAATGTACAAAAGACAAACCCATTTCTCTACACCAATAATAAACAAACAGAAACCCAAATAAAAAACACAATTCCATTCACAATAGCCACAAATAAAATGAAATACCTTGGCATCTTCCTAATCAGAGACATGAAAGACCTTTACAATGAAAACTACAAAACACTTCTCAAAGAAATCAAAGATGACACAAACAAGTGGAAAAATATCCCATGTTCATGGATTGGAAGAATCACATTGTGAAGATGTCATCTTACCTAATGCAATCTACAA
>NW_006964031.1:0-800 GCF_000164805.1 Carlito syrichta
ACGCATATGAGATCTCCGGTTGTGCAGCTTAGGAAAGGCTGAAGGCATTGTGGATGAAGTGACATGGGGGGAGAAAAACCACATATGAAAGAGCATTCTTTTAAGGAAGGAAATGTTTTCAAGCCTGGTCTAGCCTAAGGAAGGTACACAGAGTGTCTGGGTGAAGGGATGTTAAGTATTTATGAGATTACTATGCAACAGAATGAGCCAGAGATTGATTATATGCAGGAATGAGGGTGGATGAGTGTGTCTATGTAATTCTGCTGGAGAAGGGAAAAGATGTAGAGTGGAGGGATATGTATTTGAGATGAAGTAAAAGGAGAGAGAAATAAGGCCATGCTTGGTATAAAGGAGGATAAAGTATGAGTTTGTGCCAATCCAAGGAGGATGGTTCTCATTAATTTCCATACATTCGACCGACCTACCCACTGCCTGCGCACAGCTGCCCCAGGGTCACATTTTGGAGGTTAATGTTGAGGAAATGTGTGCTATTCTTGAAGGCACGTGTCTTGTTCTTTTCCTTCCCAGAGGACTCAGTCCTAGTTTCTCTACCTGACGCCCTTTCCTGAGTAGCAGGAAAGTAACCTCAGGAAGAGTTGGGATGAGCAACTCTGTTGCCCCTCCTGTCTCAGCTCAGATTTTACAGTTGGTCTATATAACTATCCTTATCATCAAAGAACTTTCTAGGAGTGGAGACACAGGATAAGTATTCTGAGGTAGACAAACGCTCTTCTGAGGTCTGTGACTGATCTGAGATTATCAGACATGTCTAAGGCCATGCTCTTCTGCATCATGAATTT
>NW_006964032.1:0-779 GCF_000164805.1 Carlito syrichta
TGATGGTTTCCTTTGTTTTCCAGAATTTTATTAATTTGATGATTTCCCACTTGTCTAACTTACGTTTTAAGGCAAGGGTATTTAGGATTCTGAAGAGGAATTAGTTTCTGGTTTCAGTTTCCCTAATGGTGTCTTCCAAGTTTTCTAATATTATTATAATTTGTTGTTTTACGTTTAGGTCTTTGATCCATTTAGAGTTAATGTATATGGTGATAGATAGGGGTCCTGTTTCAATCTTGTGCATGTTATCAGCCTTTTCCCAGCACCATTTACTGAATATATTCTCCATTACCCAGTCGGTCTTCGAGGTTTTTTCAAAGATGAGTTGGTTGAGAATTTGAGGATTTCATTCTCTGTCCTGATCCATTGGCCTATGGAACTACTCTTTTAGCAATACCAGGCTGTGTTGATTACTGTAAACATATAGTAAAGTTTGAAGTCTGGAACTGCGATAGCTCCTGCTTTCTTACTTTTGATAAGATTATTTTGGCTATTCATGATTGTTTATGGTTTCGTATGAATTTTTTTTGTAATTTCCAGGTCTAAGAAGAATGATGTTAACTTTATGGGTATTTTATTGATTCTGCAGATTGACTAAAAGTGTAATTTTTACATTACAATAGGTAAGTAATGTCAGGACAACACTCACATCAAATTGTCATTCATGACAACAGCCTCAGAACTTTGACATAATTTGAGGGACCTCGACTACAGAGAAATCCTAAGTCTTCTAGCACTTGTGTACAGTTCTCTGTCAAATGCAGTAGACATGGTGGATT
>NW_006964033.1:0-751 GCF_000164805.1 Carlito syrichta
AACCCAAAAATCTACAGAGCTTCTTGGAAAGTGTAAAAAAGGAATAAGAGTTTCAAAGTCAGATGTATCTAATGAGCGTCCTATTATACATGAAAATACACAGCCCCTTGAGAGGGAAGAAAAAAATCGAGGTTATAGCATACATCAGTCATGAAAATCAACAGGTCATCTGTTGTGCTAAATAATAATCAGGGTTTACAGCCTGGGTCATAGGTAACAGTAGTCCCCATATACAGAATATACACGATCTCTAGCTAAGGAGAAATAAGAAACCTGTTTTACACGGTTCTTCTCTCAGATCATCTACATGACATCTTGGTAATGGCAAAACAAGAATCAGGGTTTCCAAACAGGATTCTGGGGAAAGGGCTACTCATATACAGGACATTATACATCACCTCGTTAAGGATGAATAAGGAATCTGTGGTACAGTAGTCCACACTCCGAAAAATTCTCAGGGTGTCTTGCTGCAGTATGAAGAAGAATCAAGGCTTCAAGCTCATCTCATGTTTCGGAGATACTTGACTTGTGGGTATTATGAATCAGTCATTTCAGGACTCCAGCAACATTCTGATCCTCTTGAGAGTTGTAATCGGGTATCTGGTAGTACAAGTCCCGTAGGTTCCTCGGGACAATTAAGGCCAGTTTCCCGGAAAAAAAGTATCATCTTGCCGTATTTGGATGTAACTTTGGTCTTAACATGAACTTGGTAATCCTTAAATTTCCGTTTGTACTTTATTTGGAGAGGGCC
>NW_006964034.1:0-3963 GCF_000164805.1 Carlito syrichta
CCACCACTGAATCCCAACCTGCCAGAAAGGAAAATGTGCTTCTTGTTCATCCAGCAAGCTTCTCCCAGTTAGTCTAAAGTCATCTCACCCACCTTCAAAAGCTTTTGAAAAGCGATATGCATAATATTCCATCATGTGTATGTACCACTTTTTAAAAATCCAATCCTTTTTCAATGGGCAGCACGGTTGGCTCCATGTTTTTGCTATTATGAATAATGCTGCAATAAACATGCATGTGAAGGAATCTTTTTTGTTCCTCTGGGTATATTTCCAGTAGAGGGATTGCGAGGTTGTATGGAAGGTCGATTTTTAGATCTTTTTAGGAATTGCCAAACTGTTTTCCAGAGGTTGTACTAGTTTGCACTCCCACCAACAGGGTAGAAGTTTTTCCTTGGTGCTGCATCTTCTCCAGCATCTGTTATTGTTTGGGTTATTGGTGATGGTCATCCTGAATGGAGTTAGGTGGTATCTCAATGTGGTTTTAACTCGTATTTCTTTGATGACGAGTGAGGCTGAGCATCTTCGAGTCTATAATACTGAGTGGTTTATCACAGAAACAAAAGAACTGAGAACCATGTTCTCATAAGCGGACCTTGAACAATTATTATGAAACTATGAGAAAGGGATTGGCAGTCATGGGAAACTGCCAGGGGAGAGGGGCGCACACCTCATCCGCAAGGTCCCTGCATAACGAACCTTTGAATGTCGAAGCCTGAGTTGTACCTCACATCTTCAAAATTAAAAATTAAAAAAAGAAAAAACGAAAAGAAAAGCGATAATGCAGAAGAGTGGGAAGTCTCGGCCATTTCTGCAGTCTACTCAACACGCTAGGGTGGTATGAAGCTGCTTTCATCCTGGGAAACTTACTTGTCTCTGTTGGTAAAACAGTGGTCCTGCATTGTCACCAGGACACAGAGGGGCCTGGATCCCAGTGCTGGCTTCGAGGGGCTGACCAGCACGAATGACCCCGGCACTTTAGTCCTGTTTTGGCCTTGACTCTGCTCAGCACCAGTGCCTCTGAGCTTGGCTCATGGCACCACCAAGAGGCATCTACCCTTCACTTTCTCCATGGATGGGGGTAGAAATGGAGTGTCAGGGTCCACCTTACTTGTCTCTGATTCCCATCTCTCAGCACAATACCAAGACGACACTAGATCGATGTATACTCGATGACTGGGTCATTAAATGAATGAATGTATGAATTCTATCCATTGGGCTCTGTTTGTCCCTCCCACTTACATGGCACCTCTGACACCGTCATTCGGCAATTCTTGAATTGGCGCTGGAGAGTAGGGAGAAAATAACAATTTATTAACTCCCAATCTCTACACACGGCACATTCTGTCACTTTTTTCTTTGGTTATTCTGTTTTGTGATGAAAAAGGGGAGTTCAGAAAAACTAAATAATTCTCCTAACCTCCCACAGATAATGAGTGGTCATTTCAAGATTCAAACTCTAATTTTCTGGCTCAAAATTTCATGATCTTTCCAATATACCATGGCATTTCTCAGAATCAGAGGCAGGTGCTGGTTAGGATGGTAGCGATAAAAGGGTGGGGTGTCTGCCCCTCGAAGTTAAATGCCTATGTATTGGATGGCATTCACACCACTTTAGGTTGATAGGGACCTCTATTGCTGTTACAGATATTCTGGACTAGGGACACCCATTCACTCCATGGAACTTGAGCGAGCAGCTACAGCCTTCCTGGCACCAACCAAGACGGACAAATCAGTCCTCAAGGTGACTCTCAAGGAATTCTCGGAAAAGCTTCCCCGGTCTCTCGTTTAAGGGAATTATTAAAAAAAACAAATATACATAACATCCTTTTTGTCTTTGCAACAGCAGAATCAGAAAAACAGTAAGTACAAAAGAAAATGAATTTCATTTTAGACTTTTAATTCAGATCAGAGGAATGCGCAGAGAGATGGCTATCATATACGGAAAAATAGTTAGAAGGCTGAAGCTCCTATAAATAGTGCCAGATGCCAGTGACACACGCCTCTGTAAAGCCCCAGATTGCCGACCCACATGTGTCTCTGTGTCGTCTCTCCTCAGCGGCGTCCACAGGCAGGTCAAAGCCTTCACAAACCGGAACCTAGCCAATTTCTGCCTGGAAAGAGTTTTAAGTCCCTTAGTTGAAAGATGCTAAATGTAAGTCTCTTCAAAGAGCAACACTTGAATTTCAGCAATTGTTACTGGTCCCAAACCATCTCCTTTCTCACCTGAGAAGGTTAAAAACATCACAAGAATATGTGTTGGAGTTCAGAGCAATGTGGAAGCTCTCCATTCTGAGTACCTCTCCTCCAGAAGATTTTATTTGCTAGAAAGTAGACACAAAGACGTGAGGCTTCTGGCTTTAATGAAAATAATACCAGAACAAAAAAGGGCTCAGAAATTCAATTTTTATCTGGCTTTGGTCATGACACTGCCTCTCTGCTTCCATTTTTCATGCCTGGCTTCTTATACTTATCCATATAACACCTGGGGTGATATTTTATTTTTATTCAGAGTGAGTCAAGATTGTCAGAGGGAACATAGATGGATAATGTATTTCTTAGGCCTTGGTGAGTCCCTCCTTTTTCAAATGATTGGATGGAGACTTTTCCAGAATTTCTAAGGTGCATGAAAGTGGGGGCGTAACATAAACCTTTCAGCTCAGAAGTTCAAAACTATTTGCAACCATGTCCAGATGCTTCTCTGTAGAAAACAGTGTGTTCAACCAGGATATCATTCACATGGCTTCTGAGTATACATTCCACTTCTGTACCAGTTCCCAAAATATATACAGAAGATTGGTACTAAGACAAGTGAACAAGCCATTAAGTGCCTCATATTCACTGATGCAATGATGAACTCTCCCACTGCATTTTTTTTAATGTAAAAAAATTGTTGATTTTACAGGTTAACTTTCACATTCACCACTGTCTTCACTGCATGACTTTCTTAGTGGAAATAAAGGAATGTTTATCCATTTATTTCCTAGAATCAGGAATCAGAAATTACTCAGAGGGGAGAAGAAGAGTAACAGGCCCTCCTCCCAGTATTTGTGATTGCTGATGCAATATTTCTCCATTGTTCAGAAACAGTGATTTGGGATGCATAGAGACAAGCTTCCCATGCAGAATCCAGATTGCTCATGGTAAAACATACAACAGACTTATAAATCATGGGAGACTAGAGTTCTAGTTCTGGCCACTTCCCAAACTTGCTTAATGATCTGGGGTAAATTATTTAAGACCTTTATTTCACAAAGGTAAAATGAGGATCTGAGTTAATGAGTATGATTCTGTCACTGACAGCAAGGCTAGAAAAATAGGCTGAAGTCAGATTATGAAGGATATTGTGTATTGTGGAGAATTCTGAATTTTGTATATTGACAAGGGAGATATTATTCTGTTCCTTGGCTCAAGCAAAGCCTCCTCTTGGCTGTCATGGGCACGACTCAACAAAGACATCCGTGTTTTTCCTTGGACATTGTATACTCACTCTACAGCCGAAAGCAACATGGTTAGATCTTGCTTGCCTGGTGTTACCTCTATAAATGGAATGATGTTACAAACCAAGACCCAGTTTAGAAGCTCTGCAATCTAGAGAGAATGATGACAACACATCGGCTGTCAAGCAACCTTCTCCAGGCCTATCCCTGGAGGACGCGATGATATTACAATACCAAGAGTTACTGTCATAAAAGCAATGTGGCAATGAAAAATAAAGACAGACAAATAGACCCTAGAAAAGCATAGAGAGGCCTTGAACATGTGGGAAATTTGATATGTCTTGGCATCTCAATTTTTAAATGGATTTTCAAAATTTCAATATGTTTCTATTATTTAGACAGATGCTGTTGGGCAAATTGAGTTTACCATGTAGAGAAAAGTAAAGTTGGATTCATACATCACACTATGTGAAACAGGAAGCAAAAAAATGGCAAAATATCCAATGCCCTAAAGCAGAAGTTAAAA
>NW_006964035.1:0-705 GCF_000164805.1 Carlito syrichta
TTGAAGGATTTCATTTTCTGTCCTGATCCATTGGCCTATGGAACTACTCTTTTACCAATACCAGGCTGTGTTGATTACTGTAATCATATAGTAAAGTTTGAAGTCTGGAACTGCGATAGCTCCTGCTTTCTTACTTTTGATAAGATTATTTTGGCTATTCATGATTGTTTATGGTTTCGTGTGAATTTTTTTTTGTAATTTCCAGGTCTAAGAAGAATTATGTTAACTTTATGGGTATTTCATTGATTCTGCAGATTGACTAAAAGTGTAATTTTTACATTACAATAGGTAAGTAATGTCAGGACAACAAGCACATCAAATTGTCATTCATGACAACAGCCTCAGAACTTTGACATAATTCGAGGGACCTCGACTACAGAGGAATCCTAAGTCTTCTAGCACTTGCGTACAGTTCTCTGTCAAATGCAGTAGACATGGTGGATTTAATTCCCAAGAAGTGAAGAGAAGCATGTGTTCAGACGTATTCAAAATTTTTTTCAGGGAGAAGCACAAGTTTATAGTGAGCTCCTTTTGAATTCATTATAAGTTTTAACACTTATCTTAGTGTTATGTAGGTGTTTATATCACTGTTTTCAGTAACTTAGGATAAAGATTAATCGTTAAGGTTTTTACTTAAATCAATAGTTAAAACTCTAAGTTAACACTTAAAGTGTAGGTTTTCACTGAACTCATAATATACTAATC
>NW_006964036.1:0-737 GCF_000164805.1 Carlito syrichta
GAACTGAAGGCCCATTCCCTCTTCCCTTCTTTGCTGTTTTAGCACGTCCCACTAGCAGGGACTTTGATGATCTAAGCATGAAGTTCTGAGAGTACGACAGGCATGGCTTACTTTTGGAGTCCATTGTTCCTGTTTCTTACAGACTGCGGTTTCGGCTTTAAACTTAACATAATTCAAACTCAGGTCACATTTGGGAGCCTTTAATATGGTACAAGCTTCTTTAAAGATTTAATAGTATATTTGTAGAATTAGTATATACATACAAAGTGCTGTTTCAACCTTAATAATACAGATAAATATCTAGAGCTACTAGAAACAGCCCAGCACGAGCTTTGGGGTGGGCCACATTCCTAAGGAATTGGTTTGGGCTATAATTAAGAGTTTCTATAGTGTAGGTAGAATTAGCGTAAAATAGAGAGGAATTGGGATTTAGGTTGGTTATTAGGTGTTGTGTATGCATAGGCTTTAAAAGTTATTGATTATTAGAATATTATGATATTAGAATTGTTGTATTGCTTTTAAGAAATATTAACCAGGCATGAGGAACAGTGAGATAGTTTTGGAATCCTCATTCCTCATACTTGGGGAAACACCTGGTGGGTAGGGGATGCCCTTCATCCACCTGGCTCTATGTTCAGGTAAATGTCTTGTGATTTAATTGGGATTGCCCTTCCTCTTAACCCAGGAAACACCTGGTGGGGGAGGGAGGACCCCCTCATTCACCTGGCTTTGTATTC
>NW_006964037.1:0-664 GCF_000164805.1 Carlito syrichta
TGGTTGAATTGTTTATTTTTTGGAACTTTGAAGATAGAGCTCCAAGCTCTCCAAGTTCTCCTAGCCTGGAGGGTTTCTGTAGATAAATCCACTGCTATTCTAATTGGTCTTCCTTGGTAGGTGTCTGACTTTTTCTCTTGCTGCCTTTTGGATTTTTTCTTTTATAGCTACTTTGTTTAGGCGAATTATGTGTCTGGGAGTTGGTCTTCTCATTTGTTGTCTTGCAGGGGTTCTCTGAATCTCTTGTGGGGGTTCTCTGAATCACTGATGAGTCAGGGAAGTTTTCTTGAATAATTTCATGAAATATTTGTTCCAGTGTGGCTTCTGACTCTCTCTCTCTGCCTCAGGAAGGCCAATTACTCTTAGATTGGATCTCTCGAAGTAATCATTTATCTCTTGAAAGTTTGTTCTGTCTTTTTAAACTTCTTTTCTATGTTTTGACAATTTGGGTTAGTTCTATATTTTGATCGTCAAGCTATGAGATTCTTTCTTCTACCTGGCTAATTCTGCTTTCCTTGCTTATTAGTTTGTTATTTATTTCCATCACAGTATTCTTTACTGCTGTTATTTCTGACATCAGCTCCTTCCTGTTTTCTTCTTGTCTCTCTTCAACATTTGCAAATCTCTCTATTAATGACTTGATGTCTGGCTTTGCTGCATGTGA
>NW_006964038.1:0-743 GCF_000164805.1 Carlito syrichta
CCAGGTCGAGGCTGCGGTGGCCTGGAGCGGCCACTGCACTCCAGTCTGGGCGACAGAGTGAGACTCCATCTCAAAAAATAAAATAAAATAAAGCCAGGCTCGGTGGCTCAGCCTGTAATCCCGCACCTTTGGGAGGCTGAGGTGAGTGGATTGCCTGAGCCCACGGGTTTGAGACCCACCTGGGCAACTTGGCAAGACCTCATCTCTACAATTAATCAAAAAATAAGCCGGGCATGGTAGCACACGCCTGTAGTTCCAGCTACTTTGAAGGCTGAGGTGGAAGGATTGCCGGAGCCCAGCAGGTCGAGGCTGCGGTGGCCAGGTGTGGCCCCTGCACTCCAGTCTGGGCCTCAGAGTGAGACTCCAACTCAAAAAAGAAAAGAGAGAGAGAGAGAGAGAGAGAGAGAGAGAGAGAGAGAGAGAGAGAAAGAAAGAAAGAAAGAAAGAAAACATCCAGACATTCTACTTCAGGACAAAAACAGCATATCTCATCCCCCTTGGCAAAACTCCTTCATATGTAAGACCAGGACAGCCCAACCATTCGTGGTTTAGTATAATAATCCCTAGTAAATTTTTGATTCCTTCTCAAGGCCAAAGTCAGGAGTTTGTGAATTGCAAATGTCTAACAAGTCTCTTGCAGGAAACCACCCGCACCCCAGAGAGTTCACCTAATCAGCTCTTTGTGACCCACCTTGGCAACAATCATATGACTAACCCACTCATCTGCCTGCTAATCCATCACC
>NW_006964039.1:0-1115 GCF_000164805.1 Carlito syrichta
TGCTGGAGCTGGACTCTAGCAATCGGGAATCAGACACTAATTCTGAGAGGGACGGGGTACATTGAATGTGTCCTGAGGAGGTCTGTCCTGTTGTTCCCTAAAGGCATTTTAGGTATTTGGCATGAAATATGCTGAGCTGAACTCCATACTTGAGGGTGAAAATGCCACCTCAACTTGAGAGTGGAAGTAGAAAAAGAGAGACGGTTATTTATTTATTTGTAGTTTTGTCTTGGTTTTGTTTTTGTTTTGGGGTTGGAGTCTTACTCTGTCACCCAGACTGTAGTGCAGTGGCCACTCCCGGCCACCATAGCCTCAACCTGCTGGGCTCTGCGATCCTTCCACCTCAGCCTTCTGTGTAGCCAGAATTACAGGCGTGTGCTACCACACTCAGCTAAATTTTTTTTTTTTTAATTGTAGAAATGAGGTCTCACCTGCCCAGGTGGGTCTCGAACCCTCAGGCTCAGGAAATCCACTCACCTCAGCCTCTCAAAAGTGTGGGGTTACAGGCTGAGCCACCGAGCCTAGCTTGTCTTATTTTTTGAGTTGGAGTCTCACTCTGTCACCAAGGTTAGAGTGCCAGGCCACAATCATGGCCACCCCAGGATCGACCTGTTGGGCTCTGGCAATCAAGAAGTTTATTTGTTAACATGAAGCATTTGGGTTCTGTCCGAGCTCACAGATACACGATGCAGTGAATGCGGCTAGATCTGCTGCTGAGAAGAGGGTCCCAGGTTAGGCCATAGTTCCTAGGCCATTTTCATGCTCTCTGTGACCAGTCCAAGCTCTGGGACCTTTCTTTGAGGCCTTTCTTTCAAGGAATTTTGGTGGGAATGCAAATAACAGAATCGCCGTGGGGGTTATGTTCTCATACCTCCTGTCCACCAGTCTTACTCTCTCCTTCCAGATGTGAGAAAACACTATTTCAGAACAAAATCCAGTAGATTTACATATCTGGTGAAATAAGAAAGGTCTAGGAAGTTGCAGTTCTCTTCATGCCCATCCCCCCTGTTCCTTTTGTTTTAAACAATGGAGCTAAATTTCAAACAAACGTGGAAAAGGTGCACAAAAGTTAATGCATTTATTTCAAATGGGCTTCAGGGTCAACTAACTTGAAG
>NW_006964040.1:0-423 GCF_000164805.1 Carlito syrichta
CATAGGGTATCTTCTTTGGGCGGGGGGAGTGGGGAGTTGTGACAATGGAGGTGAAGTGGTCCTGTTGGCATTTAGTGGGTGAGGGTTATACATACCAGATAGTTGCCAAATATAGTACAGTTACACAAATGCATCCCACATCCTGAAAGGTTTTTAAATGTCCTAGCCCACATTAACATAGGATAAAAACAAAAAAAAACACTCATATTTATCTTAAACTTACAACCTAACCCTATTTCACAAATCACAAAATATTTTTTGTACAATTTTAATATATGTTGAATTTTCCAGCAGAGTACTCACTTTATCAATCAAGTGAAGACTATATTTTGTTTTGTTTGGAAATTTTCTAAGAACCGCTCACTATTATAGAAACTCCTACCAGTAAAGCAAATTAACCCACCTAGACAAGTCTGCATAGTT
>NW_006964041.1:0-790 GCF_000164805.1 Carlito syrichta
AGGTTGAGACTTTCATACATTTGGGGGAACAATAGCAGCTGGGCGATTCACCTCTGACTCCTCGACAGGGAAGCTGAGAAGGGAATATGGCCAGAGTCCGGGAACTCGAGACCAGGCTTGACACCATAACAAGCCCCGATCTCTACCCCAAGGAAAACCCACAAAACCTTGGGTGATATCAGGCCTCGCCATTGGATCGCCTCTGGCACAGAGTTAAAGACCCGGCAGGAACACCAGGATGTCGACAAAATGGAGAACTGGTGATTGCAGCAGTTTGGGAGACCCAGGCTGAGAGGAAGGCCCTTGTTTTGCAGTTTGAGAGCAGCCTCAGCAACCTAGTAAGGAAGGAAAAGATACAAAGAAAGAAAGAAAGAAAGAAAGAAAGAAAGAAAGAAAGAAAGAAAGAAAGAAAGAAAGAAAGAAAGAAAAGAAAGGAAGAAACCTATTCTCCTGCAAACCTTCTGCCCTCAGTGTGGGGGTCCCCAGAGCTAGGCACCTTCCAGCCCTAGCCCACCCCCCAGTAGCTCCCCCTGCTTTAGTCCAGGAGTTCCAAGGTTCCCTGGAAGGGTTCCTGCCAGCTCTCTTCTCCATGGTGAGAAATGTGCCCCAGGCAGGCCAACCCTATGACTCGGCAATGAGAACCCTCAGCCAAGAAAGACCAGAGATAAATCCCTCACCTGGGGACATTTCTTCGTTCTGACAATCCCAGTTTTTCCTGATATAGAATCAGTCACCATGTGAACACACCAAGTGCAGTTTAGAATCTGTGCAAATTTCTGATGATTTTTGA
>NW_006964042.1:0-736 GCF_000164805.1 Carlito syrichta
CATAAGAAAGCATTAAACACAGAAGACAAAGAGAAAAGAACGACAATGTTCTTCAAAAGAGTCCAGGGAAAAGATGGAAAACACACATGAATGAACCCCAAAACCAACAAAAAGTCAACAAAAAAAAGGAACAATGACAACTCTATAAGAACCTCATTACAGGGAAAAATTGCCATATTTCAATAATTAGCCTGAATGTGAATGGATTAAATGCACCATTGAAAAGAAACAGAATGGTGAACTGAATAAGAAACCATGACCCCATTTTTTGCTGCATTGAGACGACTCATCTCACTACAAGGGTTGTACACAGACTCAAAGTTAAAGGATCAAAAACGAGATTTCAGGCAAGTGGATCACAAAAGAAAGCAGGTGTTGCAATCTTAATATCAGACAAAAGAACCTTTAAGCTATCAAAAATTTAAAAATATGCAAAAGAACACTACATCATGACAAAAGGTTCAATCCATCAACAAGAAATATCCACCCTAAATATATATGCACCTAACACAAGGAGCACCAGCATTTATCAAACAACTACTAAATAAACTACAAAAAGATATTTACTCTAGCACTATTAAAGTAAGGAACTTAAATACCCTAATGAAAGTCCTTGATAGATCAAGTAAAAACATCAAAAAAGGAGATCCAAAACCTAAACTTGACACTTGACCAAATAGAGTTAGTGGATACCTACAGATTATTCCACCTAACAAGCAAAAAAATATGCATTCTA
>NW_006964043.1:0-769 GCF_000164805.1 Carlito syrichta
CCTAGTTAAGCTGGCTGGCTATCTGACTGTCAAGCCAGCAGCCTGCCTAATTAAGCTGGCTAGCTAGCCAGCTGGCCAGTCCACTTTCTGGCTAGCTGCCTCCCTAGCCAGCTAGCCAAACAGGTAGCTAGGTAGTTAAGCCAGATGGGTAGCAGTGTAACCAAACATTTGGCTAGCTTGTTAAGTCAGCTGGCTAGCCAGCTATCCAGTCAGATTGCTAGTCAGCTACTTAAGTCAGCTTAGCTATCCAGTTAGCTAGTTAAGTCAGCTAGCAAGTCAGCTAACTATTCAGCTAGCTAGTTAAGTTAGCTAGCTATTCAGCTTGCTAGTCAGCTAGCTAGCTGGCCAACTAGACAGTTAAGTCAGCTATCCAGCTAACTAGCCAGTTAACTAGCTAGTTAAGTCAGCTAGCTAGATAGATAGATACTTTTGTATCCAGTTTTGTCAGCTAGATAGCCTGCTAGCTTGTCAGTCAACTAGTTAAGTCAGCTGGCAAATCTGCTAGTTACTTAGCTAACTAGTTGGCTAGAAACTCAGCTAGCTGGTCATCTAACTAGTGGGCTCACTCGCATTCCATCAGGTCAGCTAACTAGCCAGCTCCCTTGGATGGCATCTGGTCAGCAAATTAGTCTGCTTGCTCGCCAACCAACAGGTCAACTAACTTTTCAGCTCTCTCACAGGCCAATAGGTTAGCTAGCTAGTTGTCTTGCCCTCCAGTCGACTAGTTAATTCAGCTCACCAGTCAGCTCGCACGCCAACTGACTAGTTA
>NW_006964043.1:2125-3621 GCF_000164805.1 Carlito syrichta
AGCTACCTAGTTAATTCAGCTAATTAAATCAGCTGGCTGGCCAACTGACTAGCTAGGTAGTGAGATAGTAAGTCAGTTGGCTAGCCACCTGTCTAGCTGTTATCTCAGCTAGATAAAAAGAACTGGCTAGCCAACTGGCAAGGTAGGTAGCTAGCTAGTTAAGTCAGCTAGATAGCTACCTGGCTAGATAGTGATGTCTTTGAGTTAAGTTAGCTGGCTCACCAAATGGCTAGCTAGTTAAGTCAGATAGTTTAGTCATCTGGCTAGCCAGCTGGCTAGGAAGGTAGTTAGCTAAATAAGCCAACTTGTTAGCCAGCAGGCTAGCTGTTAAAGTCAGTTAGTTAAGTCAACTGGCTAGCCTGCTGGCTAGGTAGGTAGCTTGTTAGTTAAGTGAGGTGGCTAGCCAGTTTGCTAGCTTAACTCAGCTAGGTAAGTCAGTTGGCTAGTCAGTTTGCTAGATAGGCAGCCAGCTAGTTAAATCAGTTGGCTAACCAGCTGACTAGCTGGTTAACTCAGCTTGTTTAGCCAGCTGGAAACCAGCTAGCTAGCTAGTGAAGTCAGCTCATTAAGTCAGTTGGCTATCCAGCTGGTTAGTTAGCTAAAAAGCTATTTAATTCAGATGACTATCCATCAGGTTAGCTAGTCATTTCAGCTAATTAAGTCAGCTGGCTAGCTAGGAAGCTAGCTATATGTCAACTAGTTATGTCAGCTAGCTAGCTAGTTAAGTCAGCTAGTTAAGTCAGCTGGCTAGCTAGATCACTAGCTAGGGAGCTAGCTAGTTAAGCCAGCTAGTAAGACAGATGGTTAGCTAAGTAGCTAGCTGGTTAAGTCAGCCAATTAAGTCAGCTTTCTATCTAGTTAAGTCAGCAGGTTAGCCAGCTGCTTACCTGGGTAGCTAGCTATTTTAGTCAGCTGGTTAGCCAGTTATCTAACTAGTTAAGTAAGCTAGTTAAGCAGCTCACTAACCAACTGGTTAGGTAAGTAGCTAGGTAAAGTCAGCTCGCAAGCCAAGAGGTTACGTATTTCACTAGCTAGTTAACTCAGCTGGCTATCCATCTGTCTAGCTAGGAAGCTAGGCAGTTAGGTCAGCCTGCTAGCCAGCTGGCTAGCTACGTAAGTTACCTAGTTAAGTCAGGTGGCTAAACATCTGGCTAGTTATGTAACTAGATAGTTAAGACAGCTATCTAGCTGGGTGGCTAGCTAGTTAAGCCACCTAGTTAAGTCTGCTGGATATGCAGCTGGCTTGTTAGGTAGCTTGCTACTTGTCAGCTGTGTAGTCAGCTGGCTAGCTAGTTAAGTCACCTATTAAATTCAGCTAGCTAGCCAGATGGCCAGCTCTATAGCAAGCTAGTTAATTCAGCTGTCTGGCAAGTAGACCAGCTATTTAAGTCAGCTAGTTAATTCAGTTGGCTAGCCAGCTGGCTAGCTAGGTAGCGAGCTTCTTAAGTCAGTTTGCTAGCCAGCTGGATAGCTAATTAAGTCAGCTAGCTAAGTCT
>NW_006964044.1:0-918 GCF_000164805.1 Carlito syrichta
ATAGACACTTTTTTTCCTGGCTGTGGTAAGAGAAATAATGCTGAAATAAAAGTTAGAGGGATGTTCCATTTTTAACTTTCATCATGGATGAAGGGGACCATCAGTCAAGGTATGTGTGCAGACTCTAAAAGCTGGAAAATGCAAGGAAACTTCTCCACTGAATGTTCCAGAGTAAAACTGAGTCTTGCTAACAAATTTATTTGATTCCAAGTAAGACCTGTGAGACTTCTGATCTACAAAACTGTGAGATAATAAACTTGCCAATCTGGGAAACATAAGGAGAACACCACCTCTTAAAAAAAATAAAAATTAAAAAATTAAACATATAGTCATGCACCTGTAGATACTCAAAAGACTGAGGTAGGAAGATCACTTGAACCCAAGAGTTCGAGGTTACAGAGAGCTATGATCATGCCACTATACTCCAGTCTGGGTGAAAGAGTGAGAATCTTTTTCTGAATATGAAATTTGGGTTGGGTTGTTTTAGACACTAACTTTGTGGTAATTTGCTACAGCAGCCACAGAATACTAAGATAAGGACCAATGAAAAGTTTGCAAAAATCATTCATCTTGAGTGACAAATAGTACTTTCAGTAGAGGAGCAAAAGAGAGAGCATGGAAAATAAGGAATAGTTACCAAAAAAAAAGCCAATGATTCCCATCTATTCTCCCTTCCAACTGTTGCCTATTACTACATCTCCATTAGGCTAATTGCACTCTTAGGACACTTGCAAACTATAGAGGTGTAAGGTGTGACAGCAGTGAATTCCCAAGCTGAGGAATTCAGTAAATCTGAGTTTGAATTCCTACTTTGTCAGAGGGAGGGCTTGTGACACTGCAGTTACTTTAAACTGAGTCTGATCCTCAGTTTCTTTATCTCTATGATGAAGATAATGATCTCCACAAGGGTTGTCAAAA
>NW_006964045.1:0-10538 GCF_000164805.1 Carlito syrichta
TTCTGCTCTGATGGGAGAGCCCTGCACATGAGAGAGCCTGTCCCGTACCAGTCATGAAGCCCTGCACCTGAGAGGTATTGTCCTGCACTTGATGGGAGAGCCCTGCACCTGAAAAAGCCTGTCCCTTACCTGACAAGAGAGTCCTGCAGCCGCGAGAGATTGTCCTGCATCTGATGGGAGAGCCCTGCACCCAAGTAAGCCTGTCCTGCAACTGATGGGAGAGCCCTTCACCCAAAAAACCTGTCTTGCAAGTAAGTGATGGGAGAGCCCTGCACCCAAGAAAGCCAGTCCTGCACCTGATGGGAGAAGCCGGAAACCAAGAAAGCCTGTTCTGCACCTGATGTGAGAGCCCTGACCCTGACACACCCTGTCCTGTACCTGACAAGAAAAGCTATGCACCCGAAAGAGATGGTCCTTCACCTGATGGGAGAGTCCTGCACCTAAGAAAGCCTGGCCTGCACCTGATGGGAGAGCTCTACACCTGAGACAGTCCGTCCTGCACATGACAAGAAAGCCCTGCACCCGAGAGAGATTAGCCTGCGTCTGATGAAAGAGCCCTGCACCCAAGAAAGCCTGCCCTGAACCTGATGGGAGAGCCCTGCATCCAAGAGCCTGTCCTGCACCTGATGGGAGAGCCCAGTACCCAAGAAAGCCTGTCCTGCACCTGATGTAGAGAGCCCCGCAACCGAGAGAGACTGTTTTGTACCTGAAAAGAAAGCCCAGCACCCGAGGGTCATATTACTGCACCTGTTGGGAGAGCCCTGCACCTGGAAGACTCCGTACCATACTTGACAAGAGTCCCTGCATGAAAAGAGATTGTTCTGCCCTTGATGGGAGAGCCCTGCACCCAAGAGAGCCTGGTCTTCACCTGATGGGAGAGCCCTGCACCTAAGAGTGCCTGGTCCACACAAGAGAGCCTGGTTCATACCTGACAACAAAGTCCTGCACCTGCAACAGATTGTCATGTACCTGATGAGAGAGAGAGTTGAGCACCCAAGTAAGCCTGTTCTGCACCTGAAGGGAGAGCCCGGCACCCATGGAGGCCTGTCCTGCACCAGATGGGACAGCCCGGCACCCAAGATAGCCTGTCCTGCACCTGAAGGGGGAGAGCCCTACACCCGAGACATTCTGTTCTGTAGCTGACACGAAAGCCCTGCACCCGAGAGAGATTGTCCTGCACTGGATTGGAGAGCCCTGTACTCAAGTAAGCCTGTCCAGCAACTGATGGGAGAGCCCTGCATCAAAGAAAGCTTGTCCTGCACCTGATGGGAGAGCCCTGCACCTGAGACTCTCTGTGCTGTACCTGACAAGAAAGTCCTGCACCCCAGAGAGATTAGCCTGCACCTGATGGAAGAGCCCTGCACTCAGGAAAGGCTGCACTGAACCTGATGGGAGAGCCCTGTACCCAAGAGCCTGTCCTGCACCTGATCTAAGAGCCCCACACCAAAGAGAGACTGTCCCGTATTGAAAAGAAAGCCCAGCACCCGGGGGAGCTTTTACTGCACCTGATGGGAGAGCCCTGCACTCAAGAAAGCCTAAACTGCACCTGATGGGAGAGCCCTGCACTGGAGAGATCCTGTCCCATACCTGAAATACAGCCCGGCCCCAGAGAGCTTGGCCTACACCTGATGGGAGAGCCCTGCACCCCAGAAAGCCTGACCTGCACCTGATGGGAAAGCCCTACACTTGAGAGAGCCAGTCCCGTCCCTGCACCAAGAGACATTGTCCTGCACCTGATGGGAGAGCCCTGCACCCAAGAAAGCCTGTCCTGCACCTGAAGGGTGAACCCCACACCTGAGCAAGCCTGTCCTGTACCAGACAAAATTCTGCATCTGAGGGAGATTGTCCAGCACATGACGGGAGAGCCCTGCACCCAAGAAAGACTGTCCTACATGTGATGAAAGGGCCTCTACCGACAAAAGCCTCTCTTGCACCTGATGGGAGAGCCCTGCACCCAAGAAAGCCTGACCTGCACCTGAAGGGAGAGGCCCGCAACTGAGAGAGCCTGTCCCTCACCTGAAAAGAAAGCCCTGCACCTGAGGGAGATTTCACTGCACCTGATGGGAGAGCCCTGCACCCAAGAAAGCCTATTCCGCTCTGATGGGAGAGCCCTGCACATGAGACAGCCTGTCCCGTACCAGTCATGAAGCCCTGCCCCTGAGAGAGATTGTCCTGCACCTGATGGGAGAGCCCTGCACCTCAGAATGCCTGTCTTGACCCTGATGGAAGAATCATGCACCTGTAAAATCCTGCCCGTTACCTGACAGAGACTCCTGCAGATGCGAGAGATTGTCCTGCACCTGATGGGAGAGCTGTGCACTCAAGTAAGCCTCTCCTGCAACTGATGGGAGTGCCCTGCATCCGAGAAAGCCAGTCCTAAACCTGATGGGAGTGCCCAAAAATCAAGAAAGCCTGTTCTGCACCTAATGTGAGAGCCCTGCACCTGAGACACCCTGTCCTGTACCTGACAAGAAAAGCTATGCACCTGAGAGAGATTGGTCCTGCACCTGAGGGGAGAGTCCTGCACCCTGGAAAGCCTGCCATGACACCTGATGGAAAGTCCCATACCCAAGAGCCTGTCCCGCACCTGATGAGAGCCCTGCACCCAAGAAAGCCTGTCTGGCACCTGAAGGGAGAGCCCTGCACCTGAGGGCCTGGTCCGTACCTGACAAGAAAGTCCTGCACCCACGAGAGATTGTCCTGCACCCACGTAAGTCTGTCTTGCACCTGATGGGAGAGCCCTGCACCCAAGGAGTCCTGGCCTGCACCAGATGGGACAGCTCTGCAGTCAAGAAAGCCTGTCCTGCACCTGATGGGAGAGCCCTACACCCGAGACAGTCTGTCCTGCAAATGAAAAGAAAGCCCTGCACATGAGAGAGATTAGCCTGTACCTGATGAAAGACTTCTGCACCCAAGAAAGCCTGCCCTGAACCTGATGGGAGACCCCTGCATCCAAGAGCCTGTCCTGCACCTAATGGGAGAGCCTGGCACCCAAGAAAGCCTGTCCTGCACCTTATCTAGAGAGTCCCGCAACCGAGAGAGACTGTCCCATACCTGAAAAGAAAGCCCAGCACCCGAGGGTCATTTTACTGCACCTGATTGGAGATCCCTGCACCCGGAAGACTCTGTCCCTTACCTGACAAGAGTCCCTGCATGTGAAAGAGATTGTCTTGTCCTTGATGGGAGAGCCCTGCACCCAAGAGAGCCTGGCCTGCACCTGATGGGAGAGCCCTGCACCTAAGTGAACCTGGTCCGCACATAAGAGAGCCTGGTCCGTACCTGACAACAAAGTCCTGCACCTGTGAGAAATTGTCATGCATCTGATGAGAGAGTCGAGCACCCAAGTAAGCCTGTTCTGCACCTGAAGGGAGAGCCCTGCACCCAAGGAGGCCTATCCTGCAGCAGATGGGACAGCCCAGCACCCAAGAAAGCCTGACCTGCACCTGATGAAGAGCCCTACACCCGAAACAGTAAGTCCTGCAGCTGACAAGAAAGTTCTGCACCCCAGAGATTGTCCTGCACTGGATTGGAGAGCGCTGCACTCAAGGAAGCCTGTCCTGCAACTGATGGGAGAGCCCTACACCAAAGAAAGCTTGTCCTGCACCTGATGGGAGAGCCTGCATCTGAGACACCCAGTGCAGTATCTGACAAGAAAGCCCTGCACCTGAGACAGATTAGCCTGCACCTGATGGAAGAGCCCTGCACTCAGGAAACCCTGCACTGAACCTGATGGGAGAGCCCTGCACCAAAGAGCCTGTCCAGCACCGGATCTAGAGAGCCACACACCCGAGAGAGGCTGTCCCGTATTGAAAAGAAAGCCCAGCACCCGAGGGAGCTTTTACTGCATCTAATGGGAGAGCCTTGCACTCAAGAAAGACTATACTGCACCTGACGGGAGAGCCCTGCACTGGAGAGAGCCTGTCCCATACCTGACATACAGCCCAGCCCCCGAGAGAGCCTGGCCTACACCTGATGGGAGAGCCCCATATTGCAGAAAGCCTGTCCTATGCCTGATGGGAGAGCCCTGCACCTGAAAAAGCCTGTCCCGTGCCTGACAAGAAAGTCCAGCACCCGTGAAAGATTGTCCTGCACCTGATAGGAGGCCCTGCACCCAAGTAAGCCTCTACTGAAACTGATGGGAGAGGCCTGCACCCAAGAAAGCCTGTCTTGCAACTGACGGAGAGCCCTGAACCCAAAAAAGCCGTTCTGCACCTGAAGGGAGAGCTCTGCACCTGAGACAGTCTATCCTCTACCTCACAAGAAAGCCCTGCACCTGAGAGAGATTAGCCTGCATCTGATGGAAGAGCCCTGCACGCACGACAGCCTGCCCTGAACCTGAAGGGAAGGCCCTGCACCCAAGAGCCTGTCCTGTACCTGATGGCACAGCCCAGCAACCAAGAAAGCCTGTCCTGCACCTGACCTACAGAGCCCAGCAACCCAGAGAGCCTGTCCGGTACCTGAAAAGCCCTGCACCCTGGGGAGATTTTACTGCACTTGATGGGAGAGCTGTGCACCGAAGAAAGCCTGTCCTGCACCTGATCTAGTGAGCCCCGCAACCAAGAGAGACTGTCCCGTACCTGAAAAGAAAGCCCAGCACCCGAGGGTCATTTTACTGCACCTGATGGGAGAGCCCTGCACCTGGAGACTCCAACCATAAGTAACAAGAGCCCCTGCACGTGAAAGAGATTGTCCTGCCCTTGATGGGTGAGCCCTGCACCCAAGAGACCCTGGCCTGTACCTGATGGGAGAGCCCTGCACCTAAGAGAGCCTAGTCCACACATAAGAAAGCCTGGTCCGTCCCTGACAACAAAGTTGTGCACCTGCGAGATTGTCCTGCACCTGCTGAGAGAGTCAAGCACCCAAGTAAGCCTGTTCTGCACCTGAAGGGAAAGCCCTGCACCCAAGGAGGCCTGTCCTGCACCAGATGGGACAGCCTGGCACCCAAGAAAGCCTGTCCTGCACCTGATGAGAGAGCCCCGTGCCTGAGACAGCCTGTCCTGTACCTGACAAGAAAAGCTATGCACCCAAGAAAGATTGTCCTGCACCTGAGGGGCAAGCCCTGCACCCTGGAAAGCTTGCGCTGACACCTGATGGGAGAGCCCCATACCCAAGAGCCTGTCGTGCACCTGATGAGAGCCTTACACCCAAGAAAGCCTGTCTGGCACCTGAAGGGAGAGCCATGCACCTGAGAGAGCCTGGTCCGTACCTGACAAGAAAGTCCTGCACCCGCAAGAGATTGTCCTGCACCGGTTGAGAGAGAGAGAGAGAGAGTCATGCACCCATGTAAGCATGTCTTGCACCTGATGGGAGAGCCCTAAACCCAAGGAGGCCTGTCCTGCAAAAGATGGGATAGCCCTGCATCCAAGAGAGCCTGTCCTGCACCTGATGTGAGAGCCCTACACCCGAGACAGTCCATCCTGCACCTGACACGAAAGCCCAGCACCCGAGAGAGATTAGCCTGCACCTGATGAAAGAGCCCTGCACCCAAGAAAGCCTGCCCTAAACCGGATGGGAGAGCCCTGCATACAAGAGCTTGTCCTCCACCTGATGGGAGAGCCCAGCACCCAAGAAAGTCTGTCCTGTACCTGATCTAGAGAGCCCTGCAACCGAGAGAGACTGTCTCATACCTGAAAAGAAAGCCCAGCACCCGAGGGTCATTTTACTGCACCTGATGGGAGAGCCCTGCACCTAGAAGACTCAGTACCATACTTGACAAGAGTCCCTGCATGCGAGATTGTCCTGGCTTGGATGGAAGAACCCTGCACCCAAGAGAGCCTGGCCTGCACCTGATGGGAGAGCCCTGCACCTAAGAGAGCATGGTCCGCACATAAGAGAGCCTGGTCCGTACCAAGACAACAAAGTCCTGCACCTGAGAGAGACTGCACTGCACCTGATGAGAGAGAGAGTTGCGCACCCAAGTAAGCCTGTTCTGCACCTGAAGGGAGAGCCCTGACCCAAGGAGGCCTACCCTACACCAGATGGGACAGCCCGGCACCCAAGAAAGCCTGTCCTGCACCTGACAGGAGAGCTGTACACCCAGGCAGAAAGTCCTGCAGCTGACAAGAAAGCCCTGTACCCGATATTGTCCTGCACCGAATTGGAGAGCCCTGCACTCAAGTAAGCCTGTCCCGCAACTGATGGGAGAGCCCTGCACCAAAGAAAGCTTGTCCTGCACCTGATGGATAGCCCTGCATCTGAGACACCCTGTGCTGTACCTGACAAGAAAACCCTGCACCCGAGAGAGATTAGCCTGCTCCTGATGGAAGAGCCCTGCACTCAGGAAAGCCTGCACTGAACCTGATGGGAGAGCCCTGCACCAAAGAGCCTGTCCAGTACCTGATCTAGAGAGCCCCACACCTAAGAGAGCCTATCCCGTACTTGAAAAGAAAGCCCAGCACCCAAGGGAGCCTTTACTGCACCTGATGGGAGAGCCCTGCATTCAAGAATGCCTATACTGCACCTGATGGGAGAGCCCTGTACTGGAGAGAGCCTGTCCCACAACTGACATAAAGCGCCGGCAACGAGAGAGCCTGGCCTGCACCTGATGGGAGAGCCTGCACCCCAGAAAGCCTGTCCTGCACCTGATGGGAGAGCCCTGCACCTGAAAAAGCTTGTCCTGCACATGACAAGAAAGTCCAGCACCTGCAAAAGATTGTCCTGCACCTGATAAGAGGCCCTGCAGCCAAGTAAGCCTGTCCTGCAACTGATGGGAGAGGCCTGCACCCAAGAAAGCCTGTCCTGCAACTGACGGAGAGCCCTGAACCCCAAAAAGCCTGTTCTGCACCTGAAGGGAGAACCCTGCACCTGAGCCAGTCAGTCCTATACCTGACAGGAAAGCCCTGCACCCAAGAGAGATTAGCCTGCACCTGACGGAAGAGCCCTGCACGCACGAAAGCATGCCCTGAACCTGATGGGAGAGCCCCGCACCCAAGAGCCTGTCCTGCACCGAATGGCACAGCCCAGCACCCGAGAAAGCCTGTCCTGCAACCTGGCCTACAGAGCCCCGCAACCCAGAGAGCCTGTCTGGTACCTGAAAAGAAAGCCCTGCACCTGGGGCAGATTTTACTGCACTTGAAGGGAGAGCCGTGCACCAAGAAAAGCCTGTCCTGCAGCTGATGGGAGAGCCGTTCACTTGAGAGAGCCAGTCCCGCCCCTGACATAAAGACATGCACCTGAGAGAGATTGTCCTGCACCTGATGGGAGAGCCCTGCACCCAAGAAAGCCTGTCCTGCACCTGAAGGGTGAACCCCACACCTGAGCGAGCCTGTCCTGTACCAGACAAGAAAATCCTTCACCTGAGGGAGATTGTCCAGCATGTGATGGGAGAGTCCTGCACCCACAAAAGACTGTCCTACATGTGATGGGAGAGTCCTCCACCCATGAAAGGCTCTCCTGCACCTGATGGGAGAGCCCTGCACCTAAGAAAGCCTGTTCTGCACCTGAAGAGAGAGGCCCGTAACCGAGAGAGTCTGTCCCTCACCTGAAATGAAAGCCCTGCACCCGAGGGAGATTTTACTGCACCTGATGGGAGAGCCCTGCACCCAAAAAAGCCTATTCTGCTCTGATGGGCGAGTCCTGCACATGAGAGAGTCTGTCCTGTACCAGTCATGAAGCCCTGCACCTCAGAGAGATTGTCCTGCACCCGACTGGAGAGCGCTGCACCTAAGAAAGCCTGTCCTGACCCTGATGGGAGAGCCCTGTACCTGTAAAGCCCTGTCCCATTACCTGACAAGAGAGTCCTGCAGCCACGAGAGATTGTCCTGCACCAGATGGGAGATCCCTGCACCCAAGTAAGCCTGTCCTGCAACTGATAGGAGAGGCCTGCACCCAAAAAGCCAGTCCTGCACCTGATGGGAGAGCCCTGAAACCAAGAAAGCCTGTTCTGTACCTGATGAGAGAGCCCTGCACCTGAGACAGCCTGTCCTGTACCTGACAAGAAAAGCTATGCACCCGAGAGAGATTGTCCTGCACCTGAGGGGAGAGCCCTGTACCCTGAAAAGCCTTCCCTGACACCTGATGGGAGAGCCCCATACCCAAGAGCCTGTCCTGCACCTGATGAGAGCCCTGAATCCAAGAAACCCTGTCTGGTACCTGAAGGGAGAGCCCTGCATCTGAGAGAGCCTGGTCTGTAAGTGACAAGAAAGTCCTGCACCCACGAGAGATTGTCCTGCACCTGTTGATAGAGAGAGAGAGAGTCAAGGACCCATGCAAGCCTGTCTTGCACCTGAAGGGAGAGCCCTGAATTCAAGGAGGCCTGTCTTATACCAGATGGGACAGCCCTGCACCCAAGAAAGCCTGTCCTACACCTGATGGGAGAGCACTACACCCGCGACAGTCTGTTCATGCACCTGACAAGCAAGCCCGGCACCTGAGAGAGATTGTGCTGCGCCTGATGGGAGAGTCCTGCTCTTATGAAAGCCTGGCCTGCACCTGATTGGAGAGCCCTACACCCGAGACAGCCCATCCTGCACATGACAAGAAAGTCCTGCACCCTAGAGAGATTAGCCTGCACCTGATGAAATAGCCCTGCACCTATGAAAGCCTGGCCTGCACTTGATGGGAGAACCCTATACCCGTGACAGTCCGTCCTGCACATGACAAGAAAGTCCTGCACCCAAGAGAGATTAGCTTGCACCTGATGAAAGAGCCCTGCACACAAGAAAGCATGTCCTGTACCTGATGGGAGAGCCTTGGACTTCAGAGAGCCAGTCCGGTCCCTGCACCCGAGAGAGATTGTCCTGCACCTGATGGGAGAGCCCTGCACCCAAGAAAGCCTGTCCTGCACCTGAAGGGTGAACCCTGCAACTGAGTGAGCCTGTCCTGTACCAGACAAGAAAATCCTGCACCCAAGGGAGGTTGTCCAGCACATGATGGGAGAGCCCTGCACCCACGAAATCCTGTCCTGCACCTGAAGGGAGAGCCTTACACCTGAGACAGTCTGTTGTGTATCTGACTGGAGAACCTTGCACCCAATGGACATTTTCCTGCACCTGATGGGAGAGCCCAGCACCCAAGAAAGCCTGCCCTGCACCAATGGGAGAGCCCTGCACCCAAGAAACTGTCCTGCGCCTGATGGGAGAGCCCTACACCCAAGAAAGCCTGTCCTGCACCTGATGGGAGAGCCCAGCACCTGAGACAGCCTGTCCCATATCAGAGAAGAATGTCTTGCACCTAAGGGAGATTTTCCAGCTGCTGATTGGAGAGCCTTGCACCCACGAAAGCCTGTCCTACCCATAATGGGAGAGCCCTCCACCCACGAAAGCCTTCCCTGCACCTGATGGGAGAGCCCTGCACCTGAGACAGCCTGTTCCGTAGCAGACAAGAAAGTCCTACACCCGAGGGAGATTGTCCAGTACCTGATGGGAGAGCCCTCGCCCACTATAGCCTGTTTTACACCAGATAGGAGAGCCCTGAACCCTGGAAAGCCTGTTCTGTACCTGATGGGAGAGACCTGCACCTGAGACAGTCTGTCCTGGACCTCACAAGAAAGCCCTGCACCCGAGGGAGAGTGTCCTGCACCTGATGGGAGAGCTCTGCCCCTGAGAGAGCCTGTCCCGTACCATACAAGAAATCCCTGCACCTGAGAGACATTATCCTGCACCTGATGGGAGCCCATGAACCAAAGAAAGCCTGCCCTGAACCAAATAGGTGAGCCCTGCACCTGGAAGAGTCCATCTCGTACCTGACAAGAATTCCTGCATGCGAAAGAGATTGTCCTGCCCTTGATGGGTGAGCCCTGCACCCAAGAGAGCCTGACCTGCACCTGATCGGAGAGCCCTGCACTTAAGAGAGCCTGGTCCATACCAGACAAGAAAGTCCTGCACCCATGAGAGATTTTCCTGCACCTGATGAGAGAGTCCTGCACCCAAGTGAGCCTGTCCTGCCTCTGATGGGAGAGCCCTTTGCATAAGAAGGCCTGTTCTGCACCAGATAGGGCAGACTTGCACCCAAGAGAGCCTGTCCTGAAACTTATGGGAGAGCTCTGAACCCAAGAAAGCCTGACCTGTACCTGATTGGAGAGCCCTGCACCTGAGAAAGTCTGTCCTGTATCTGGATAGAGAGCCCCGCAAGCAAGGGAACCTGTCCAGTACCTGAAAAGAAAGCCCTGTACCTGAGGGAGATTTTACTGCACCTGATGGGAGAGTCCTGCACCCAAGAAAGCCTGTCCTGCAACTGATGGGAGAGCCCTGCACTTGAGAGAGCCTGTCCTGTACCTGACATAAAGACATGCACCCAAAAGAGATTGTCCTGCACCTGATGGGAGAGCCCTGCACTCAAGAAAGCCTGTCCTGCACCTGACGGGAGAGGCCTACACCTGAAAAAGACTGTCCCGTGCATGACAAGAAAGTCCTGCACCCATGAAAGATGGTCCTGCATGTGATGGGAGAACCCTGCACCCAAGTAAGTCTGTCATGCAACTTATGGGAGAGCCCTCCACCCAAGAAAGTCTGTCCTGTACATGATGGGAGAGCCCTGAAGCAAAAAAACCTGTTTCTGCACCTGAAGGGAGATCCCTGTACCTGAGACAATCTGTCCTG
>NW_006964046.1:0-3477 GCF_000164805.1 Carlito syrichta
GAAGAAAAGCAACAAGAAGGTAAGTCAGCATTCAACATCTGCATCTGTTCTTATCCTGAAAGCTTTTCTTTTGTAAAGGATTCATAATATTATTTGCTTCTACTTACATTTTAATTGATCTGAAGAAAAAAGGATGACTCTAAAAACAGACAACTAAAAAAATGCTGTCATAGCTTCTGGAGTAAAAGGATACACTCATTGTGTGTGTGTGTGTGGGCGCACGCGCGCGCGCATGTGTGTGTGTGTGTATGAGTTCACTCAAAAGTAAACATGTGCTGTGTCACAGGCAAAGCACACACCACACAGATGCCTCTCCACCACTGAATCCCAACCTGCCAGAAAGGAAAATGTGCTTCTTGTTCATCCAGCAAGCCTCTCCCAGTTAGTCTAAAGTCATCTCACCCACCTTCAAAAGCTTTTGAAAAGCGATATGCATAATATTGCATCATGTGTATGTACCACTTTTTAAAAATCCAATCCTTTTTCAATGGGCAGCACGGTTGGCTCCATGTTTTTGCTATTGTGAATAATGCTGCAATAAACATGTGTGTGAAGGAATCTTTTTTGTTCCTCTGGGTATATTTCCAGTAGAGGGATTGCGAGGTTGTACGGAAGGTCGATTTTTAGATCTTTTTAGGAATTGCCAAACTGTTTTCCAGAGGTTGTACTAGTTTGCACTCCCACCAACAGGGTAGAAGTGTTTCCTTGGTGCTGCATCCTCTCCAGCGTCTGTTATTGTTTGGGTTATTGGTGATGGTCATCCTGAATGGAGTTAGGTGGTATCTCAATGTGGTTTTAACTCGTATTTCTTTGATGACGAGTGAGGCTGAGCATCTTCGAGTCTATAATACTGAGTGGTTTATCACAGAAACAAAAGAACTGAGAACCATGTTCTCATAAGCGGACCTTGAACAATTATTATGAAACTATGAGAAAGGGATTGGCAGTCGTGGGAAACTGCCAGGGGAGAGGGGCGCACACCTCATCCGCAAGGTCCCTGCATAACGAACCTTTGAATGCCGAAGCCTGAGTTGTACCTCACATCTTCAAAATTAAAAATTAAAAAAAGAAAAAACGAAAAGAAAAGCGATAATGCAGAAGAGTGGGAAGTCTCGGCCATTTCTGCAGTCTACTCAACACGCTAGGGTGGTATGAAGCTGCTTTCATCCTGGGAAACTTACTTGTCTCTGTTGGTAAAACAGTGGTCCTGCATTGTCACCAGGACACAGAGGGGCCTGGATCCCAGTGCTGGCTTCGAGGGGCTGACCAGCACGAATGACCCCGGCACTTTAGTCCTGTTTTGGCCTTGACTCTGCTCAGCACCAGTGCCTCTGAGCTTGGCTCATGGCACCACCAAGAGGCATCTACCCTTCACTTTCTCCATGGATGGGGGTAGAAATGGAGTGTCAGGGTCCACCTTACTTGTCTCTGATTCCCATCTCTCAGCACAATACCAAGACGACACTAGATCGATGTATACTCGATGACTGGGTCATTAAATGAATGAATGTATGAATTCTATCCATTGGGCTCTGTTTGTCCCTCCCACTTACATGGCACCTCTGACACCGTCATTCGGCAATTCTTGAATTGGCGCTGGAGAGTAGGGAGAAAATAACAATTTATTAACTCCCAATCTCTACACACGGCACATTCTGTCACTTTTTTCTTTGGTTATTCTGTTTTGTGATGAAAAAGGGGAGTTCAGAAAAACTAAATAATTCTCCTAACCTCCCACAGATAATGAGTGGTCATTTCAAGATTCAAACTCTAATTTTCTGGCTCAAAATTTCATGATCTTTCCAATATACCATGGCATTTCTCAGAATCAGAGGCAGGTGCTGGTTAGGATGGTAGCGATAAAAGGGTGGGGTGTCTGCCCCTCGAAGTTAAATGCCTATGTATTGGATGGCATTCACACCACTTTAGGTTGATAGGGACCTCTATTGCTGTTACAGATATTCTGGACTAGGGACACCCATTCACTCCATGGAACTTGAGCGAGCAGCTACAGCCTTCCTGGCACCAACCAAGACGGACAAATCAGTCCTCAAGGTGACTCTCAAGGAATTCTCGGAAAAGCTTCCCCGGTCTCTCGTTTAAGGGAATTATTAAAAAAAACAAATATACATAACATCCTTTTTGTCTTTGCAACAGCAGAATCAGAAAAACAGTAAGTACAAAAGAAAATGAATTTCATTTTAGACTTTTAATTCAGATCAGAGGAATGCGCAGAGAGATGGCTATCATATACGGAAAAATAGTTAGAAGGCTGAAGCTCCTATAAATAGTGCCAGATGCCAGTGACACACGCCTCTGTAAAGCCCCAGATTGCCGACCCACATGTGTCTCTGTGTCGTCTCTCCTCAGCGGCGTCCACAGGCAGGTCAAAGCCTTCACAAACCGGAACCTAGCCAATTTCTGCCTGGAAAGAGTTTTAAGTCCCTTAGTTGAAAGATGCTAAATGTAAGTCTCTTCAAAGAGCAACACTTGAATTTCAGCAATTGTTACTGGTCCCAAACCATCTCCTTTCTCACCTGAGAAGGTTAAAAACATCACAAGAATATGTGTTGGAGTTCAGAGCGATGTGGAAGCTCTCCATTCTGAGTACCTCTCCTCCAGAAGATTTTATTTGCTAGAAAGTAGACACAAAGACGTGAGGCTTCTGGCTTTAATGAAAATAATACCAGAACAAAAAAGGGCTCAGAAATTCAATTTTTATCTGGCTTTGGTCATGACACTGCCTCTCTGCTTCCATTTTTCATGCCTGGCTTCTTATACTTATCCATATAACACCTGGGGTGATATTTTATTTTTATTCAGAGTGAGTCAAGATTGTCAGAGGGAACATAGATGGATAATGTATTTCTTAGGCCTTGGTGAGTCCCTCCTTTTTCAAATGATTGGATGGAGACTTTTCCAGAATTTCTAAGGTGCATGAAAGTGGGGGCGTAACATAAACCTTTCAGCTCAGAAGTTCAAAACTATTTGCAACCATGTCCAGATGCTTCTCTGTAGAAAACAGTGTGTTCAACCAGGATATCATTCACATGGCTTCTGAGTATACATTCCACTTCTGTACCAGTTCCCAAAATATATACAGAAGATTGGTACTAAGACAAGTGAACAAGCCATTAAGTGCCTCATATTCACTGATGCAATGATGAACTCTCCCACTGCATTTTTTTGATGTAAAAAAATTGTTGATTTTACAGGTTAACTTTCACATTCACCACTGTCTTCACTGCATGACTTTCTTAGTGGAAATAAAGGAATGTTTATCCATTTATTTCCTAGAATCAGGAATCAGAAATTACTCAGAGGGGAGAAGAAGAGTAACAGGCCCTGCTCCCAGTATTTGTGACTGCTGATGCAATATTTCTCCATTGTTCAGAAACAGTGATTTGGGATGCATAGAGACAAGCTTCCCATGCAGAATCCAGATTGCTCATGGTAAAACATACAACAGACTTATAA
>NW_006964047.1:0-3315 GCF_000164805.1 Carlito syrichta
TTATAAGTCTGTTGTATGTTTTACCATGAGCAATCTGGATTCTGCATGGGAAGCTTGTCTCTATGCATCCCAAATCACTGTTTCTGAACAATGGAGAAATATTGCATCAGCAGTCACAAATACTGGGAGCAGGGCCTGTTACTCTTCTTCTCCCCTCTGAGTAATTTCTGATTCCTGATTCTAGGAAATAAATGGATAAACATTCCTTTATTTCCACTAAGAAAGTCATGCAGTGAAGACAGTGGTGAATGTGAAAGTTAACCTGTAAAATCAACAATTTTTTTACATCAAAAAAATGCAGTGGGAGAGTTCATCATTGCATCAGTGAATATGAGGCACTTAATGGCTTGTTCACTTGTCTTAGTACCAATCTTCTGTATATATTTTGGGAACTGGTACAGAAGTGGAATGTATACTCAGAAGCCATGTGAATGATATCCTGGTTGAACACACTGTTTTCTACAGAGAAGCATCTGGACATGGTTGCAAATAGTTTTGAACTTCTGAGCTGAAAGGTTTATATTACGCCCCCACTTTCATGCACCTTAGAAATTCTGGAAAAGTCTCCATCCAATCATTTGAAAAAGGAGGGACTCACCAAGGCCTAAGAAATACATTATCCATCTATGTTCCCTCTGACAATCTTGACTCACTCTGAATAAAAATAAAATATCACCCCAGGTGTTATATGGATAAGTATAAGAAGCCAGGTATGAAAAATGGAAGCAGAGAGGCAGTGTCATGACCAAAGCCAGATAAAAATTGAATTTCTGAGCCCTTTTTTGTTCTGGTATTATTTTCATTAAAGCCAGAAGCCTCACGTCTTTGTGTCTACTTTCTAGCAAATAAAATCTTCTGGAGGAGAGGTACTCAGAATGGAGAGCTTCCACATTGCTCTGAACTCCAACACATATTCTTGTGATGTTTTTAACCTTCTCAGTGAGAAAGGAGATGGTTTGGGACCAGTAACAATTGCTGAAATTCAAGTGTTGCTCTTTGAGAGACTTACATTTAGCATCTTTCAACTAAGGGACTTAAAACTCTTTCCAGGCAGAAATTGGCTAGGTTCCGGTTTGTGAAGGCTTTGACCTGCCTGTGGACGCCGCTGAGGAGAGACGACACAGAGACACATGTGGGTCGGCAATCTGGGGCTTTACAGAGGCGTGTGTCACTGGCATCTGGCACTATTTATAGGAGCTTCAGCCTTCTAACTATTTTTCCGTATATGATAGCCATCTCTCTGCGCATTCCTCTGATCTGAATTAAAAGTCTAAAATGAAATTCATTTTCTTTTGTACTTACTGTTTTTCTGATTCTGCTGTTGCAAAGACAAAAAGGATGTTATGTATATTTGTTTTTTTTAATAATTCCCTTAAACGAGAGACCGGGGAAGCTTTTCCGAGAATTCCTTGAGAGTCACCTTGAGGACTGATTTGTCCGTCTTGGTTGGTGCCAGGAAGGCTGTAGCTGCTCGCTCAAGTTCCATGGAGTGAATGGGTGTCCCTAGTCCAGAATATCTGTAACAGCAATAGAGGTCCCTATCAACCTAAAGTGGTGTGAATGCCATCCAATACATAGGCATTTAACTTCGAGGGGCAGACACCCCACCCTTTTATCGCTACCATCCTAACCAGCACCTGCCTCTGATTCTGAGAAATGCCATGGTATATTGGAAAGATCATGAAATTTTGAGCCAGAAAATTAGAGTTTGAATCTTGAAATGACCACTCATTATCTGTGGGAGGTTAGGAGAATTATTTAGTTTTTCTGAACTCCCCTTTTTCATCACAAAACAGAATAACCAAAGAAAAAAGTGACAGAATGTGCCGTGTGTAGAGATTGGGAGTTAATAAATTGTTATTTTCTCCCTACTCTCCAGCGCCAATTCAAGAATTGCCGAATGACGGTGTCAGAGGTGCCATGTAAGTGGGAGGGACAAACAGAGCCCAATGGATAGAATTCATACATTCATTCATTTAATGACCCAGTCATCGAGTATACATCGATCTAGTGTCGTCTTGGTATTGTGCTGAGAGATGGGAATCAGAGACAAGTAAGGTGGACCCTGACACTCCATTTCTACCCCCATCCATGGAGAAAGTGAAGGGTAGATGCCTCTTGGTGGTGCCATGAGCCAAGCTCAGAGGCACTGGTGCTGAGCAGAGTCAAGGCCAAAACAGGACTAAAGTGCCGGGGTCATTCGTGCTGGTCAGCCCCTCGAAGCCAGCACTGGGATCCAGGCCCCTCTGTGTCCTGGTGACAATGCAGGACCACTGTTTTACCAACAGAGACAAGTAAGTTTCCCAGGATGAAAGCAGCTTCATACCACCCTAGCGTGTTGAGTAGACTGCAGAAATGGCCGAGACTTCCCACTCTTCTGCATTATCGCTTTTCTTTTCGTTTTTTCTTTTTTTAATTTTTAATTTTGAAGATGTGAGGTACAACTCAGGCTTCGGCATTCAAAGGTTCGTTATGCAGGGACCTTGCGGATGAGGTGTGCGCCCCTCTCCCCTGGCAGTTTCCCACGACTGCCAATCCCTTTCTCATAGTTTCATAATAATTGTTCAGGTCCGCTTATGAGAACATGGTTCTCAGTTCTTTTGTTTCTGTGATAAACCACTCAGTATTATAGACTCGAAGATGCTCAGCCTCACTCGTCATCAAAGAAATGCAAATTAAAACCACATTGAGATACCACCTAACTCCATTCAGGATGACCATCACCAATAACTCAAACAATAACAGACGCTGGAGAGGATGCAGCACCAAGGAAACACTTTTACCCTGTTGGTGGGAGTACAACCTCTGGAAAACAGTTTGGCAATTCCTAAAAAGATCTAAAAATCGACCTTCCATACAACCTCGCAATCCCTCTACTGGAGATATACCCAGAGGAACAAAAAAGATTCCTTCACACACATGTTTATTGCAGCATTATTCACAATAGCAAAAACATGGAGCCAACCGTGCTGCCCATTGAAAAAGGATTGGATTTTTAAAAAGTGGTACATACACATGATGGAATATTATGCATATCGCTTTTCAAAAGCTTTTGAAGGTGGGTGAGATGACTTTAGACTAACTGGGAGAGGCTTGCTGGATGAACAAGAAGCACATTTTCCTTTCTGGCAGGTTGGGATTCAGTGGTGGAGAGGCATCTGTGTGGTGTGTGCTTTGCCTGTGACACAGCACATGTTTACTTTTGAGTGAACTCATACACACACACACACATGCGCGCGTGCGCCCACGCACACACACACAATGAGTGTATCCTTTTACTCCAGATGCTATGACAGCATTTTTTTTAGTTGTCTG
>NW_006964048.1:0-833 GCF_000164805.1 Carlito syrichta
CTTTAATAGTCAGCCAACTAGTTAGCTAGCCAAATAATTAGTTGACATAACTAGTTAGCTAACTAGTTAGTTAGCAGACTTAACTAGCTGACTTAACTTGTTAGCTAATTAGTTATCTAGCTGACTTAGCTAACTGACTTAACTAGTTGACTTATGAGCTAGCCAACTGACTTAACTACTTGGTTAATGAGTTAGCTAGCTGACATATTTAGTTGGCTAACGAATTAGCTGTCTGACATAACTAACTAGCCAGCTGGCTAGCCAGTTGACTTAATTAGCTAGCTACCTAGATCTCAATCTGGCTAGCCAGCTGACTTAACTAGCTGACTCAACGAGCTATCTAGCTGGCTAGCCAGCTTACTTAATTAGCTAGCTACCTACCTAGCCATCTGGGTAGCCAGTTGACTTAACTAGCAGACATAACTAGCTAGCCAGCTGACTTATCCAGGTAGTTACCTAGCTAGCCAGCAGATTTAACAAGCTGACTTAACTAGCTAGCTACCTAGCTAGCCAGCTGACTTAAATACCTGACATAACTAGCCTGCTACCTTGCTAGCTAGTTGACTTAACTGGTTATCTAACTATATAGCTACCAAGCTAGCAAGCTGATTTAACTAGTTAGCTACCTAACTAGCCAGCTGACTTAGCCCACTAGCTAACTAGTTAGCTACCTAGCAAGCCAGCTGACTTAGTCAACTAGCTAACTGGGTTACCCACCTATGTAGCCTGCTGACTTAGCCACTAGCTAACTAGTTAGCCAACGAGCTAGTGAGCCGATGTAACCAGCTGGCTTGACTCATTAGCCAATGTGCTAGCAAGCTGATGTAACGAGC
>NW_006964049.1:0-695 GCF_000164805.1 Carlito syrichta
CAAAGTTTCCTGGTTCCCTTTTAAAAAGACACCCTAAAAATGTGGCAGCATAGAAGCCCAGATTGCTGATTAAACCTTATCAAGAGACCTTGCAGATTAAGGCGATTGAGAATTCCAAGAACCTGATTCCCTTTCCGTTCTCAGCAAGATGCCCTGATTTTCCCTGTCTATGTGGATTGCAAAACTCTGTATACAAAAACTCAGATGCCCAGATATGTCCTAGATATGTGGAATGCATGATTCCTGGTTACATTTAAATATTCGTACTAAATATTTGGCAACTGCAAAACCCCCAGCCCCTCTCCAAATAAAAGTACAAACGGAAATTTAAGAATTGCGAAGTTCATCTTAAGACCAGAGTTACATCCAAATACGGCAAGAAGATGCATTTGTTCCGGGAATCTGGCCCTAGTCGTCCCAAGGAAACTAAGGGACTTTTACGACCAGATACCCGTTTACAACTCTCTAGAGGACCAGAATGATGCTGGAGTCCTGAAAAGACTGATTCATAATACCCACAGCCAAATATCTCTGAAACATGAGACGAGCTCCTAGCCCAGATTCTTGTTCATCCTGTAGCAAAACACCCTGAGAATTTTTAGGACTGGGGACTAGTGTATCATAGATTCCTTATTATTCCACAGCTGGGGCCGTGTAATATTCTGTATATGAGGTACTCCCTTTCCCATAAACCC
>NW_006964050.1:0-680 GCF_000164805.1 Carlito syrichta
TGAACTTTTGAATTTCTGGTTGTGTTTGTTTGGACTTATTTTCTCTTTTTCTTGATCATTGTGGCTAGAAGTCCATCAATCTTGTGTATCCTTTTAAGAAACCAGCTTTTATTTATTTATTTATTTATTCCTATGGTATTTTTTATCTTCTATTTTGGTGATCTAGATTCTTTTGCTGAAGATACAGTTTTAGTGGACTTGCCTTTCCAGCACCCATAGGTAATTTGCTGTACTGTTAATTTGTTCTCTTTCTATTTTTTGATGTGTATTAATAGAGACATAAATTCCCCTAATAGTACTGCTTTCATGGCATCCCAGATGTTTGGTAAGGTATTTCTCTTTTTTCTTTTTTTTTGCCTATGTGTGAGCAGTAACATATACTTTATTTTATTTTTTATTTTCAAGATGTGAGCAACATTTCAGGGTTGGTGTACGAACGCTGGTTATGCAGGTACCCTTGCTGATGAGGCGTGTCCCTTCTTCTGATAGGGTTTTTCTTTATTTCATTTGTTTCTAGAATATTTTAACTTCTGTTTTGATTTCTTTGTTGACCCTGGAATAGTTCTGAATTGTGCTATTTAATGTGCATTTCTTTATGAAATTAGGGGGAGTTTTTTTTTATATTTATTAATATTCCAATATTGTCTCAGATAATGCATGGTCATATTTTAATATTGTAA
>NW_006964051.1:0-910 GCF_000164805.1 Carlito syrichta
TCCTTAGATTTCTGATAAGTGTACCATGTGTATGTCAATTAGTGCCTCTCTTGGAAAAAAAGTTAGGCCAAGGAAAAACAATATTTTGAAACTTTCTTTTAGGAAGAGGTTAATGGCAGAATTGAATGACATATTAGCCCATTGAGGTTGCTATAAACGGATACTTGAAGTTGGGTAATTTATAAAGAAAAGAGGTTTGTTTAGCTCACAGTTTTGCATGGTGCCAGCCAGAAACTGCTTGATTAAGTAGGCCTCAGGATGCTTACAATCAAGGCAGAAGAGAAAGGGGTAAGCAGGAGTGTCACGTGACAAGAACAGAAGCAAGAAAAGAAATGCGCTAGGCTCTCTTAAACAACCTTCTCTGGCATGAACTAATGGAGTGTACAAACACACTCATTACAATGAGAATGGCATTAAGATATTCATAAGGGATCCACCCTCAAGATCCAAACATCTCCTGCTAGGCCCCACCTCCAACATTGGGGATCACATTTCAACATGAGATTTGAAAGGGAAGGCAATCCAAACTATATCAGGTGAGAATCGATTGAACTGAATCAGGAAAAAGAATCAAATTGTAGGAGTGGAAGGAGTCAAGGCAAGAAATTTAGCGAGGTATATTCGAGTCAAAAGAGCTTTGCAGAAAAACAGCAAATAAGGACAAAGACAGTAGAGTTGCAGAGTATTTTTCATTTCTGCTTCTACAAAATAGTGTAAAATCTGACCAAGTAGAACTCAAGTCTTAATAAGAGTGAGCTGCACATTCAGCTCGCCAAGTGAATTTGGTAGCAAATTCTTCATCTCATGGCAGTGATTTATAATGAGGGAAAATCTCATGCAAATGAAATAACTCTTAATGACTGCACCTGGTCAAACCAGGCTCACTTTGAAGGAAACAGAAGTCTTTAGG
>NW_006964052.1:0-1203 GCF_000164805.1 Carlito syrichta
CAATTTCATTTTTTCTTATGAACACTTTCAGCAATAATCCAATTCCTCAAGAATAAACTGACATTTTGTGACAAAATCTCTCGCTTCAGGTTACCTCAAAATATCGAAATTTCCTATGGTCAAGGTGGTGGGAATTGGGATATTGGGTTTAGAATATTCCACATTTATACAATGTCTTGTTAAGGGGAACCGGGAAAATGGGATTATAGGTGCCAGGCACTGTATGTAGTCTTTCTATTGATATCCAAACAACTGGAATTCTATGTTCATCGGGAAATTTCTGGGGTATTGCTGAGAATTAAGCAAGAATTTGGGTAATGGGAGTCCTCATATACAGGAAACTACATGGCCTCTTACTATGGAAGAATAAGGAATCTGGGTTACATGATTCCTCAATTCCCAAAAAACTACAGGGAGTCTTACTAAGGGAGATAAAAGTATCAGGGATTTGAAGCACGAATCTGGGGGATGGGAGCCCTCATATACAGGAAACTTCACAGCCTCTTGTTAAGTCCGAAAAAGGAATCTGTTTTACAGTTGTCCTCGATCCTAAAAATCTACAGGGTGTCTTTCTAGGGGCTAAACAAGAATCAGGGTTTCGAAGCAGGAATCTTGGTAATGGGAGTCTTCATATACAGGAAACTACACAGACTCGACCTAAGAAAAGATAAGTAATCTGGTATTCACGTGTCCTCAATGCCAAAAATCTACTGGGCATCTTGCTAAGGGCTAAACAAGAATCAGGATTTCAAAGCAAGAATCTGGGGAATAGGAGTCTTCATATACAGGAAACTACACGGGCTCTTGTTAAGGAAGAATAATGAATCTGGTTTACACGAGTCCTCAATTCCAAAAATGTTCAGGGCGTCTTGGTAAGGCCTTCAAGACTCGAACTTCCACGTCCCATATTTTACAGAGCTGTTTCCTATGTGGATATTAGGAATCACTCACTCCAGAAGTCCTGCAACATTCTCGTCCTCTCAATAGTTTAAAGGAAAATATGGCACTACGAGTCCATTTAGATTCTGGATCTTCTAACGCCAAATTCCAGGACACCAGTAATCATCTCGGGTTTTTTGAATGTAAGCCCTGAGTCAGGATTTTCTCGTACTCCAGAAACATATGGTAGTTCAGCTATTCAGTATTAGAACCTTGGGTTTAGATGTTGCACCATGTTTAGAAGTTATTTTTGGGAGGGCACCA
>NW_006964053.1:0-364 GCF_000164805.1 Carlito syrichta
CTGCACATGCTCCCACGCCTCCACTGGCAATCACTTGCACATCTATAGCCTTGGATGACATTCATATGCATGCCACCTGCCTCCGCTGACATTCGCTTGTGTGTCTTCAGACTTGTATGACAACCACACACACTTCCTTGGCCTCCTGCCGACATGCGCCTGCATGTCCTCAGATCCCAATGATACTCATAAGTGCACTTCCAGATTCTGCTTACACATGTGCACATGCAGTCAGCCTCTGCTGATATTTACATGCGCCCTTGGCTTTATATGACACACATACACGTGCCCTTGAATTCTGCTGACGTGTGTGAACCCTTGGCCTCTGATGAAAACTGCATGCATGCCCTCACCCTCTGCTGAC
>NW_006964054.1:0-372 GCF_000164805.1 Carlito syrichta
TGCCTGTAATTCCGGCTACTTGGAAGGCTGAGGTAGAAGGATTGCCGGAGCCCAGCAGGTTGAGGCTGCAGTGGCCGGGAGCGGCCACTTCACTCTAGTCTGGGCGACAAAGTGAGACTCCAACTCAAAAAAAAAGAGGCTTAGTCACTGGAGCACCCATTATAAAAGAAGCCAAGTCACTGAAGTATCTATCACAGAGGATACCCAATCACTGGGGCATTCAATCACATAGAAGCATTACTCAATGTGGCACCCAATTTGGAGAAGGATCAGTCAATTGGCCACCTATCACAAAGGAGACCCAGTCAATGAACCAACTATTTTGGAGTAAGACCAATCATTGGAATACCCTTCCCAGAGGAGGACCAGTCA
>NW_006964055.1:0-370 GCF_000164805.1 Carlito syrichta
ATTAGCATCTAGAAAAAGAACAGAGAGTTGCAATTTTAAACAATCTTTAAATATTAAAATGTTTAGGCACATTTGATTTGAAGACTTGCCAACAAAAATGCAAAAATACATAATAATTATTGCTTTTAAAACTTCTAACACTTTGGCACTCCTTTTAGTTTACCTGAGTGTAAAATTTGAACTGACCATTTTGTTAAAATGGAGAAAATATGGGAAACATACCTCAAAATAATAAAAGCCATCTACAAGAAACCCACAGCCAGTATACTCCTAAATAGACAAAAATTTCCCCTGAAAACTGGAATAAGACAAGGATGCCCACTCTCACCCCTCCTGTTCAACATAGTATTGGAAGTCCTGGCTCGAGCAA
>NW_006964056.1:0-323 GCF_000164805.1 Carlito syrichta
AGTTGGGCTGAAGTCAGACCTTGGGAGGACTTTCTCTGTTGTGCTGAGGGCCTGGAACTCGGAAAACAAGTAAGACTGGAGGTCAGTGTTTGAGAGTCATCAATACAGATACTAGTGAAAGTCAATAGAGAAAAAAAATGTCCCAATGACTGAATATGAGAGAGTCCTCAAAAGAAGTGGCTGGTGACAGAGGAGGAGAATGGGTAGTATGTGAAGTACATGCAAGTATTTGACGAATCAGTGGCCATGTATGTCCCATGTCATGGCAAGACCCAGAAGATGAGGACTGAGAGTCATCCTGTGTTTTCTGCCCTCCACTGCAG
>NW_006964057.1:0-824 GCF_000164805.1 Carlito syrichta
TGATCTATGATTCCCAAATTTTTGGAATCACTCTATATGTTGCAGATAATACACTAAAGAGGTTGCCTCGAAATGACAAGTTTATTTGTTCTCAGATGGGAATGCCTACTTCTCATGATAACTGCATAATTCTCTTAAAGTATGTAAGGGCCATTGAGACTCTTGTTTATTTATTTACCTATCAGCTTAACGTCTATCAATTCAGAATTGACAACTTTTTTTTTTACATTTTCCTTCTTTCAAACTACATAATATAAGCAAACCCACGGCCAACCCATGATGAAATTATTGTTGTGTGCCTTATATCCTGTATTCTCAAGTCCACTTCCTAGTAGTGTTACCTCACTCAAATATGAGTAGTCTTTCTAAGGTACAAGAAAATGCTAGTATTTTAGTGCATGCTTACTAACAGTAAGAAAGCAGAAACTTCATAAGTGTACTTTGCAGAGTATAATTAAAGATATAAAGTTCCATTTAACTTATGATAACTGCATGCTATATTGATGAGTTCTTTAAATTTTCAATTTTAAAAATGCAAAAAAGTTACCAAAGCGAATACTTTCTAAATCATCGTACGTGTAAGGAAACAAATGTTTTAAAAATTTCCAAGCCAAGTTTAGGGAAGATTTATATAAGTATAGTACTCATTTGAAACTTACACTTTAAAAATCTGTAGCATCAAATTTCAACATGTAAAAAAATGATAGTGGGGCCGTCTTTTTCATATTACATGAAAGAAACAGTTGTTCGTACTTTCATAAATCTGTGCTTGCCAGTATAGAAAGTAGTAAACTTTAAAAAAATGTATTTAAGCTCTACTTTAA
>NW_006964058.1:0-325 GCF_000164805.1 Carlito syrichta
CAGAAGAAATAAAAAAAAGAATGATCACGCACATCCCAGGAGAACAGCAGAGCACAGTATAAACATAGAATACAGTGCAACAAGAAACTTGTACACTCACATTTATTTTAACCTCAAAGGAAAAATGAAACAAGCAACAACAACAAAAAAAGACTTTATAAGAACCTCATGACAGGGAGAAACAATCAGATATAAATAATCAGCCAGAATATGAATGGACTAAATATACCATTGAAAAGACACAGAAGAGCAAACTGGATAAGATACTATGTCCCAATTATTTGCTGCATCCAGGAGACTCGCCTCACCACAAGGGATGCACATG
>NW_006964059.1:0-610 GCF_000164805.1 Carlito syrichta
ACTTGGATTGAGGTGTGGGTATTGATATTCTATGCAACTAAATTTCTGGACTTACTAATATAGATAGGACACGTGTCTATTCAAAATAGAGCATGCCTTATTTCAAAATGAAGCATCTTTAATTTTTTCTTTTTTCGGTTAATAAATCAAAAACTTTTCTTTGATAGCAGGAATCTGAACTCATTTGCACAAAGCAGAAATTCCCGGAAAACATTCTACAAAGGAAGGATATAAAATCCTTTGTATAAAATAGGGATTTTGTGTTAGAGTGAGTGCTCATCCAGAAGAGCCAGGTTTCTGTGGTTCTCTAACATAACATTCCGGTACAATACCCGCTGAGTGGGGTCCAGGCATTCCCACTCTTCTGGAGAAAATTCTATGGCCACATCCTTGAAAATCAACAGTCCCTGAAAACAACAAAAATAACACATATTTACCAAGTGATCATGCTTCTAGGTAAAGAGTGATGAGAACAGGGTCCAGCTGATATGACAACTAGAAGTATGCAATAAGGTAATTTGTAACACAGAAAATTTCTCTAATGCATTAAGTCTGAGATAAAGGATGAACTGAAATCCACTCACACACTCTGTTGTTGTGAATGATGCAG
>NW_006964060.1:0-687 GCF_000164805.1 Carlito syrichta
CATCTGAGAAGGTGCATGGCAAAATTTCAATCTAATGAAATTTGTTTATGTTTGACTTATGGTCAGTGATGTGGTCAATCTCAGATTACATTCAATGTGGTGATGAGTAGAATGTATATTCTGTGGTCATTGAGTGGAGTGTTCTGTAGGTGTCAATGAAGTCCATTTGCTCTAGAGTCTCACTGAGCTTCTGGGTCTCCTTGCTGAATTTTTGTCTTGATGTTCTGTCTAGGGTTGTGAGTGGGATATTAAAGTCCCCAGCTATGATAGTTTTAGAGTTGATCTCTTTTTTTAGTTTGCCTAGAAGCTGCTTTATGAACATTGGTGCCCCTATGTTGGGTGCATATATGTTTAGGATGTATATTTATCATTGATGGATTGAACATTTTATCATTATATAGGACCTTCATCTTTTTTTAATTTTTGGTAGCTTAAAGGGTATTTTGTCTGAGATTAAGATTGCAACTTCAGCTTTCTTTTGCATTCCATTCACCTGAAATTTTGCTTCCCATCTTCTTACTTTGAGTCTGTGAGTGTCCTTTCTGGTGAGATGAGTCTCTTAGAGACAATATATTGTTGCCTCATGATATTTCATCTATTTTGCCATTCTAGGTCTTTTCAGTGGTGCATTTCGATCATTCACATTCAGGCTAATTATTGAAATGTGAGTGTTTATCACTGTCATGA
>NW_006964061.1:0-812 GCF_000164805.1 Carlito syrichta
ATCTTGGAAGTAAATTGTCCAGGAGATATCCTGTCTACAAGCACATGAAATACCCTGGCCAAAATCACCCAGCTAAGCCACTCCTGAATCCTCAGTCTACAGAAGCTGTTGTTTCAGGATATTATGTTGGAAGTAATTTGTTAAGTAGTAGTAGATAATATTATAGATGAGAGATAAATAGATGGATGAAAGATCAGAGAGAAGTAGAATAAAAAGAGACTGATGAGCCGGGCTCGGTGGCTCAGCCTGTAATCCTGCGCCTTTGGGAGGCTGAGGTGAGTGGATTGCCTGAGCCCGCGGGTTCGAGACCCTCCTGGGCAGTGAGACCTCATCTCTACAATAAATCAAAAAATCAGCAGGGCATGGTAGCACATGCCTGTAATTCTGGCTACTCAGAAGGCTGAGGTGGAAGGATCACCGGAGCGCAGGAGGCGAGGCTGCGGTGGCCGGAAGTGGCCACTGCACTCCAGTCTGGGTGACTGAATGAGACTCCAACTCAAAAAAAAAAAAAAAAAAAAAGAGAGAGACTGATAGCTTTTCATAGAAAGACATATTATGACATAATATGTTTGAATATTCAAAAATGTAATGATAGAATGATAGCTATAATCTTATATAAATTAATTTTATCACAAATTTTTTGGTTTGGGGGTAATAACCAACTTCACATAAATCTGGAAGCTTTTTACCTTGTTCGTATTTTATATTACTGCACTCAGAAGTTATCAACGTGAGAACTCTTCTCTGTATATTACACTCACTACTCCCATGCCTGAGATAATTAGTGATAAACTCACTTGTCATTCCATGAA
>NW_006964062.1:0-805 GCF_000164805.1 Carlito syrichta
GAGTGGATTGCCTGAGCCTGTGGGTTCGAGACCCGCCTGGGCAACTTGGTGAGCCCTCATCTCTACAATAAATCAAAAAATCAGCTGGGCATGGTAGTGCATGCCTGTAATTCCGGCTACTTGGAAGGCTGAGGCGGAAGGATCGCCAGAGCCCAGCAGGTCGAGGCTGTGGTGACCTGGAGTGGCCACTGCACTCCAGTCTGGGCGACAGAGTGAGACTCCAACTCAAAAAAAAAAAAAAAAGAAAGAAAGAAAACATCCAGACATTCTACTGCAGGACAAACAGCAGCCTATCTCATCCCCCTTGACAAATCTCCTTCAGATGTAAGACCAGGACAGCCCAACCATTCGTGGTTTAGCATAATAATCTCTAGTAAACATTTGATTCTTTCTCAAGGCCAAAGTCATGAGTTTGTGAATTGCAAATATCTAACAAGTCTCTTGTGGGAAACGACCCCCACCCCAGAGAGTTCACCTAATCAGCTCTTTGTGACCCACGTTGGCAGCAATCATATGACTAACCCACCCATCTGCCTGCTATCCATCACCTGGCATCAGTACCTGCATTTGTCTGCCCCTTTGTGATGATGTGGAAGCAGACAACCACCCAATCACCTAATGATCTTTCCCCATCAAGGGGAATGGTTAAAAGGACTCAACCACAAGCAACCATCAGCCATTTCCTTGCTAGACCCTGGGGTAGCCATGTGCTCTTTGAGCTATGGCTGTCACCATGTTTCCAAGCATTGGTCTCCTCCCCCACCTTGAGAGGTAAATCTTGTTTACTTACTTTTAAATAAACTTT
>NW_006964063.1:0-811 GCF_000164805.1 Carlito syrichta
GTCACATTGTAGAATTTTTGATAGCAGAACGTATAAAAGAGATTTCTTCTTTTTTCTTAGCAAGAGGCCATGTAGTTTCCTGTATATAAATTCTGCTATTGCCCACATTCATGCCTCGAATCTCTGATTCTTCTTTAGCCATCAGCAAGAGGCCCTGTAGATTTTTAGGACTGAGGACTCGTATAACCCAAATTCCTTACTTTTGGCAACAGCTGTGCAGTTGCCTGTATACTTGTCCTCCCTTTCCCAGATACATGCGTCAAATCCCTGATGCTTGTTTAGACTTTAGGAAGATACCGTGTAGTTTTTTCGGTACTGAGAACACATGTCACCCAGATTTCTTATTCTTCCTTAGGAAAAGTCTGTGCTGTTGCCTGTATATTGGGATTTCATTTTTCTAGATTATGCTTCAGAAACCCAAATTCGTGTTTAGCCCTTAGGAAGAAAATGTGAAGTTTTTTTGGAATTGAGGACACGTGTAAACCAGATTACTTATTCTTCCTAAGCAATAGACAGTGGAGTTTCCTGTATATGAGAATTCCCATTATCCAGATTCCTACTCCCAAAACCTGATTGGTGGTTATCTCTTAGCAACACGCTCTGTAGCATTTGGGATGGAGGACTCGTGTAACCAAGATTCTTTATTTTTCTGTAGCAACAGGTCGTGTAGTGTTCTGTATATGATGACTCCCATAACTGAAATTCCTGCTTCATTTTGTGCAATACGCCAAGACATTTCCTGGTGTACTAGGATTCCATTTGCTTGAATATCAAGAGAAAGACACTCATAAAGTCCTTCATTAATTGGATT
>NW_006964064.1:0-842 GCF_000164805.1 Carlito syrichta
CGCTCCGGCGATTCTTCCGCCTCAGCCTTCCAAGTAGCTGGAACTACAGGCATGCGCTACCACGCCCGACTAATTTTTTATTTATTGTAGAGATGAGGTCTCGCCAAGTTGCCCGGGCAGGTCTCGAACCCGTGGGCTCAGGCAATCCACTCACCTCAGCCTCCCAGGTTGCAGGATTACAGGCTGAGCCACCGAGTCCGACTGAAAGTCACATTTTTATACATTAACAACAAACAAGCAAAGAACCAAATGAAAATACAATCCCATTCAAAATAACCACAAAATAAAAGAAAGAAAGAAAGACCAAGAAAAGAATACCTTGGCATCTTCCTAACCAGAGAAGTAAAAGAACTTTACAATGAAAACTGTATAACCATGCTTGAAGAAATCAAGGAAGACATAAGCAATTGAAAAAATATTCCATATTCTTGGATTGGAAGAATCAACATTGTTAAGATGTCCATCCAACCAGAGGCAATCTAAAGATTCAAAGTAATATCCATTAAATTGCTGTCATCATCTTTTCACATCTGAAAATGACAATACAGAAATTCATATGGAAACAAACAGGAAAACACAGATAGCCAAAACAATTCTCAGCAAAAGAGACAAAGGAGGAGACACTTCCAGACTTTAAAAGTTATTATAAAACTACAAATAATCAAGATAGCCTGGTATTGGTACAAGAACAAGCATATAGACCAGTGGAACAGAACAGAGATTCCAATTCCAGAAGCAAAACCTCAATTCCTCAACCAACTTATCCTCAAAAAAGCCTCTACCTACAGCCACTGGGGCCACTGGGGAGAGGAGAAACTATTCAGTAAGTGCTGCTGGGAAAG